>NC_056744.1:312765207-312880207 GCF_019279795.1 Protopterus annectens
AAGCAATCGAAAGGCTTAAAAAGTCGAAAATGCAGAAAAAAATACTTAAAATCTGGAAAGTTTGTCTTTTCTGGTCTCTGCTGCTCTAGGAACTCTGCTGGACACCATGAGGAGCTGTGCTGAGTTCTCTATAGCCAGAAAAGCCCACCAAAGCGTGCTTTATAGCAGGGGGCTGGAAAAGACAGGAAATGACCCAAAATGGCCAATAAACTACAAGTTACTGCTTTAAACCACTCCTCTGAGGACAAACAGGCAGCTCAGTACTCCCTACTCCCACTAGTGAGTAAAGAAACTACCCCTTGACCAAACAAGGAAAATGGAAAACAGGAACCAAGACAAAGCCCAGGGTTCAGCAAAATCTGATCACTGGAACAAACTATTAGAAAAGTATGGAAAACAAGAGTATTTTTTTTTTTTCAAGTTTTTTTCAGAAAGGCAGAAAATACAATAAATGCTGTGTTTTTTCGACTAAATGCTATCAAAAGCTAGTACACTTGAGTGTATTAGCCTGTTGTTTAACTTTTAAGCAAAACTTAAACAAGCAAGTGCAATAAACAATTCAAGCTATTAAAAACAGTAAAAATAGGTAATAGCAGAATAAAACAGGCAGAAATAGCAATCGAAAGGCTTAAAAAGTCGAAAATGCAGAAAAAAATACTTAAAATCTGGAAAGTTTGTCTTTTCTGGTCTCTGCTGCTCTAGGAACTCTGCTGGACACCACGAGGAGCTGTGCTGAGTTCTCTATAGCCAGAAAAGCCCGCCAAAGCGTGCTTTATAGCAGGGGCTGGAAAAGACAGGAAATGACCCAAAATGGCCAATAAACTACAAGTTACTGCTTTAAACCACTCCTCTGAGGACAAACAGGCAGCTCAGTACTCCTACTCCCACTAGTGAGTAAAGAAACTACCCTTGACCAAACAAGGAAAATGGAGAAAACAGGAACTAAGACAAAGCCCAGGGATCAGCAAAATCTGATCACTGGAACAAACTATTAGAAAAGTATGGAAAACAAGAGTATTTTTTGTTTTTTCAAGTTTTTCAGAAAGGCAGAAAATACAATAAATGCTGTGTTTTTCGACTAAATGCTATCAAAAGCTAGTACACTTGAGTGTATTAGCCTGTTGTTTAACTTTTAAGCAAAACTTAAACAAGCAAGTGCAATAAACAATTCAAGCTATTAAAAACAGTAAAAATAGGTAATAGCAGAATAAAACAGGCAGAAATAGCAATCGAAAGGCTTAAAAGTCGAAAATGCAGAAAAAATACTTAAAATCTGGAAAGTTTGTCTTTTCTGGTCTCTGCTGCTCTAGGAACTCTGCTGGACACCACGAGGAGCTGTGCTGAGTTCTCTATAGCCAGAAAAGCCCGCCAAAGCGTGCTTTATAGCAGGGGGCTGGAAAAGACAGGAAATGACCCAAAATGGCCAATAAACTACAAGTTACTGCTTTAAACCACTCCTCTGAGGACAAACAGGCAGCTCAGTACTCCCTACTCACTAGTGAGTAAAGAAACTGCCCTTGACCAAACAAGGAAAATGGAGAAAACAGGAACCAAGACAAAGCCCAGGATCAGCAAAATCTGATCACTGGAACAAACTATTAGAAAAGTATGGAAAACAAGAGTATTTTTTTTGTTTTTTTCAAGATTTTTTTTAGATAGGCAGAAAATACAATAAATGCTGTGTTTTCGACTAAATGCTATCAAAAGCTAGTACACTTGAGTGTATTAGCCTGTTGTTTAACTTTTAAGCAAAACTTAAACAAGCAAGTGCAATAAACAATTCAAGCTATTAAAAACAGTAAAAATAGGTAACAGCAGAATAAAACAGGCAGAAATAGCAATCGAAAGGCTTAAAAAGTCGAAAATGCAGAAAAAAATACTTACAATCTGGAAAGTTTGTCTTTTCTGGTCTCTGCTGCTCTAGGAACTCTGCTGGACACCACGAGGAGCTGTGCTGAGTTCTGATACTGAATGTATCAATTTACCTTACAAACATCCACATATTATAGTGTAGTCAAGGTATCAGCTTACCTTGTGTTAAAGTGTACTGAAGGTATCAGTTTACCTTGTGTTACAGTGTACTGAAGGTATCAGTTTACCTTGTGTTGCAGTGTACTGAAGGTATCAGTTTACCTTGTGTTACAGTGTACTGAAAGTATCAGTTTACCTTGTGTTACAGTGTACTGAAGGTATCAGTTTACCTTGTGTTACAGTGTACTGAAGGTATCAGTTTACCTTGTGTTACAGTGCACTGAAGGTATCAGTTTACCTTGTGTTACAGTGTACTGAAGGTATCAGTTTACCTTGGGTTACAGTGTACTGAAGGCATCAGTTTACGTTGTGTTACAGTGTACTGAAGGTATCAGGTTACCTTGTGTTACAGTGTACTGAAGGTATCAGTTCACCTTGTGTTACAGTGTACTGAAGGTATCAGTTTACCTTGTGTTACAGTGTACTGAAGGTATCAGTTTACCTTGTGTTACAGTGTACTGAAGGTATCAGTTTACCTTGTGTTAAAGTGTACTGAAGGCATCAGTTTACCTTCTGTTACAGTGTACTGAAGGTATCAGTTTACCTTGTGTTACAGTGTACTGAAGGTATCAGATTACCTTGTGTTACAGTGTACTGAAGGTATCAGTTTACATTGTGTTACAGTGTACTGAAGGTATCAGTTTACATTGTGTTACAGTGTACTGAAGGCATCAGTTTACCTTGTGTTACAGTGTACTGAAGGTACCAGTTTTCCATACAAACATCCATGTGTTACAGTGCACTGAAGGTATCAGTTTACCTTGTGTTACAGTGTACTGAAGGTATCAGTTTACCTTGTGTTACAGTGTACTGAAGGTATCAGTTTACCTTGTGTTACAGTGTACTGAAGGTATCAATTTAAATTGTGTTACAGTGTACTGAAGGTATCAGTTTACCTTGTGTTACAGTGTACTGAAGGTATCAGTTTACCTTGTGTTACAGTGTACTGAAGGTATCAGTTTACCTTACAAACATCCATGTGTTACAGTGCACTGAAGGTATCAGTTCACCTTCTGTTACAATTTACTGAATGTATCAGTTTACTTTACAGACATCCACATGTTACAGTGTACTGAAGGTATCAGTTTACCTTGTGTACAGTGTACTGAAGGTGTAAATTTATGTTACAAGCATGTACATATGCAGTGTAGTAAAGGTGTCAGTTTACCTTGTGTTACAGTGCACTGAAGCTATCAGTTCACCTTGTTTTACAATTTACTGAATGTATTAGTTTACCTTACAGACATGCACGTGTTACAGTGTACTGAAGGTATCAGTTTACCTTGTGTTACATTGTAATGAAGGTATCAGTTTACCTTGTGTTACAGTGTACTGAAGGTATCACATTACCTTGTGTTACAGTGTACTGAAGGTATTAGCTTACTTTGTGTTACACTGTACTAAAGGTATCAGTTCACCTTGTGTTACAATTTACTGAATGCATCAGTTTAACTTACAGAATTCCATGTGTTACAGTGTACTGAAGGTATCAGTTTACCTTACAAGCATCTACGTGGTACAGTGTGCTGAAGGTATCAGTTCACCTCGTGTTGCAGTGTACTAAAGGTATTAGATTACCTTGTGTTACAGTGTACTGAAGGTATCAGATTACCTTGTGTTACAGTGTACTGAAGGTATCGGATTACCTTGTTTTAGTGTAGTGAAGGTATCAGATTCCCTTGTGTTAGAGCGTACTGAAGGTATCAGTTTACATTGTGTTACAGTGTACTGAAGGCATCAGTTTACTTTGTGTTGCAGTGCACTGAAGGTATCAGCTTACCTTACATACAGTGTACTGAAGGTAACAGTTTACCTTACAAACATCCATGTGTTACAGTGTACTGAAGGCATCAGTTTACCTTGTGTTACAGTGTACTGAATGTATCAGTTTACCTTGTGTTAAAGTGTACTGAAGGCATCAGTTTACCTTCTGTTACAGTCTACTGAATGCATCAGTTTCCCTTGTGTTACAGTGTACTGAAGGTATCAGCTTACCTTACCTACAGTGTACTGAAGGTAACAGTTTACCTTATAAACATCCATGTGTTAGTGTACTGAAGGCATCAGTTTACCTTGTGCTAAAGTCTACTGAATGCATCAGATTACCTTGTTTTACAGTGTACTGAAGGTATCAGTTTACCTTGTGGTACAGTGTACTGAAGGTATCAGCTTACCTTGTGTTACAGTGTACTGAAAGTATCAGTTTACCTTGTGTTACAGTGTACTGAAGGTATCAGCTTACCTTGCATGCAGTGTATTGAAGGTACCAGTTTTCCATACAAACATCCATGTGTTACAGATCACTGAAGGTATCAGTTTACCATGTGTTACAGTGTACTGAAGGTATCAGTTTACCTTGTGTTAACGTGTACTGAAGGTATCCATTTACATTGTGTTACAGGGTACTGAACATATCAAATTACCTTGTGTTACAGTGTACTGATGGTATCAGCTTACCTTGTGTTAGTGTACTGAAGGTATCAGTTTACCTTGTGTTACAGGGTACTGAAGGTATCAGATTACCTTGAGTTACAGTGTACTGAAGGTATCAGTTTACCTTGTGTGACAGGGTACTGAAAGTATCAGTTTTCCTTGGGTTACATGGTACTGAAGGTATCAGTTTACCTTGTGTTACGTGGTACTGAAGGCACCAGTTTATGGTACTGAAGGCACCAGTTTACATTGTGTTACATTGTACTGAAGGTATCAGATTGCCTTGTGTTACAGTGTACTGAAGGTATCAGCTTACCTTGTGTTACAGTGTACTGAAGGTATCAGTTTACCTTGTGTTAGTGTACTGAAGGTATCAGTTTACCTTGTGTTACAGCGTACTGAAGGTATCAGATTACCTTGTGTTACAGTGTACTGAATGTATCAGTTTATATTGTGTTACAGTGTACTGAAGGTATCAGATTACCTTGTGTTACAGTGTACTGAAGGTATCAGTTTACCTTGTGTTACAGTGTACTGAAGATATCACATTACCTTGTGTTACAGTGTACTGAAGGTATTAGCTTACTTTGTGTTACACTGTACTAAAGGTATCAGTTCACCTTGTGTTACAATTTACTGAATGCATCAGTTTAACTTACAGACATCCATGTGTTACAGTGTACTGAAGGTATCAGATTAACTTGTGTTGCAGTGTACTGAAGGTATCAGATTACCTTGTGTTATAGTGTACTGAAGGCATCAGGTTACCTTGTGTTACAGTGTAATGAAGGTATCAGTTTACCTTGTGTTATAGTGTATTGAAGGTAGCAGCTCATCTTGTGTTACAGTGTATTGAAGGTATCGGCTTACCTTGTGTTACAGTGTACTGAATGTATCAATTTACCTTACAAACATCCACATATTATAGTGTAGTCAAGGTATCAGCTTACCTTGTGTTAGTGTACTGAAGGTATCAGTTTACCTTACAAGCATCTACGTGGTACAGTGTACTGAAGGTATCAGTTCACCTTGTGTTGCAGTGTACTAAAGGTATTAGATTACCTTGTGTTGCAGTGTACTGCAGGTGTCAGTTTACCTTACAAACATCCACGTGTTACAGTGCACTGAAGGTGTCAGTTTACCTCATGTTACAGTGCACTGAAGGTGTAAGTTTACCTTGTGTGGCAGTGCACTGAAGGAATCAGTTTACCTTGTTTTACAGTGTACTGCAGGTACCAGTTTATCTTACAAACATCCATGTGTTACAGTGCACTGAAGGTGTCAGTTTACCTTGTGTTACAGTGCACTGAAGGTGTCAGTTTACCTTGTGTGGCAGTGCACTGAAGGTATCACTTTACCTTGTGTTACAGGGTACTGAAGGTATCAGTTTACTTTGTGTTACAGTGTACTGAAGGTATCAGATTAACCCAAGGTAAACTGATACCTTCAATACACTGTAACACAAGGTAATCTGATACTTTCAGTACACTGTAACACAAGGTAAACTGATACCTTCAGTACACTGTATGAGGGTAAGCTGATACCTTCAGTACACTGCAACACAAGGTAAACTGATGCCTTCAGTACACTGCAACACAATGTAAATTGATACCTTCAATACACTGTAACACAAGGTAAACTGATACCTTCAATACACTGTAACACAAGGTACAGTGTATTGAAGGTATCAATTTACATTGTGTTGCAGTGTACTGAAGGAATCAGTTTACCTTGTGTTGCAGTGTACTGAAGGTATCAGTTTACCTTGTGTTGCAGTGTACTGAAGGTATCAGTTTACCTTGTGTTACAGTGTACTGAAGGTATCAGATTACCTTGTGTTACAGTGTACTGAAGGTATCAGGTTACCTTGTGTTACAGAGTACTGAAGGTATCAGTTTTACTTGGGTTACATGGTACTGAAGGTATCAGTTTACCCTGTGTTACAGTACACTGAAGGTATCAGATTACCTTATGTTACAGTGTACTGAAGGTATCAGTTTACCTTGTGTTACAGGGTACTGAAGGTATCAGTTTTCCTTGGGTTACAGGGTACTGAAGGTATCAGTTTACCTTGTGTTACAGGGTACTGAAGGTATCAGTTTACCTTGTGTTACAGTGTACTGAAGGTATCAGTTTACCTTGTGTTACAGTGTACTGAAGGTATCAGTTTACCTTGTGTTAGTGTGTACTGAAGGTATCAGTTTACATTGTGTTACAGTGTTATGAAGGTATCAGTTTAACTTGTGTTAAAGTGTACTGAAGGCATCAGTTTACCTTCTGTTACAGTGTACTGAAGGCATCAGTTTACCTTGTGTTACAGTGTACTGAAGGTATCAGTTTACATTGTGTTACAGTGTACTGAAGGTATCAGTTTACCTTGTGTTACAGTGTACTGAAGGCATCAGTTTACCTTGTGTTACAGTGTACTGAAGGCATCAGTTTACCTTGTGTTACAGTGTACTGAAGGCATCAGTTTACCTTGTGTTACAGTGTACTGAAGGTATCAGTTTACATTGTGTTAGTGTACTGAAGGTATCAGTTTACATTGTGTTAGTGTACTGAAGGTATCAGTTTACATTGTGTTACAGTGTACTGAAGGTATCAGTTTACATTGTGTTACAGTGTACTGAAGGTATCAGCTTACCTTGCATACAGTGTACTGAAGGTATCAGTTTACCTTACAAACATCCACGTGTTACAGTGTACTGAAGGCATCAGTTTACCTTGTGTTACAGTGTACTGAAGGTATCAGTTTACCTTGTGTTACAGTGTACTGAAGGTATCAGTTTACCTTGTGTTACAGTGTACTGAAGGTATCAGTTTACCTTGTGTTACAGTGTACTGAAGGTATCAGTTTACCTTGTGTTACAGTGTACTGAAGGTATCAGTTTACCTTGTGTTACAGTGTACTGAAGGTATCAGTTTACCTTGTGTTACAGTGTACTGAAGGTATCAGTTTACCTTACAAACATCCACATGTTACAGTGCACTGAAGGTATCAGTTTACCTTGTGTTACAGTGTACTGAAGGTATCAGTTTACCTTGTGTTACAGTGTACTGAAGGTATCAGTTCACCTTGTGTTACAGTGTACTGAAGGTATCAGATTACCTTGTGTTACAGTGTACTGAAGGTATCAGTTTACCTTGTGTTACAGTGTACTGAAGGTATCAGTTTACCTTGTGTTACAGTGTACTGAAGGTATCAGTTTACCTTGTGTTACAGTGTACTGAAGGTATCAGTTTACCTTGTGTTACAGTGTACTGAAGGTATCAGTTTACCTTGTGTTACAGTGTACTGAAGGTATCAGTTTACCTTACAAACATCCATGTGTTACAGTGCACTGAAGGTATCAGTTTACCTTGTGTTACAGTGTACTGAAGGTATCAGTTTACCTTGTGTGGCAGTGCACTGAAGGTATCAGTTTACCTTGTGTTACAGTGTACTGAAGGTATCAGTTTATCTTACAAACATCCATGTGTTACAGTGCACTGAAGGTATCAGTTTACCTTGTGTTACAGTGTACTGAAGGTATCAGTTTACCTTGTGTTGCAGTGTACTGAAGGTATCAGTTTACCTTGTGTTACAGTGTACTGAAGGTATCAGTAACTGATACCTTCAGTACACTGATACCTTCAATACACTGTAACTGAAGGTACCTTCAATACACTGTAACACAAGTACAGTGTATTGAAGGTATCAATTTACATTGTGTTGCAGTGTACTGAAGGCATCAGTTTACCTTGTGTTGCAGTGTACTGAAGGTATCAGTTTACCTTGTGTTACAGTGTACTGAAAGTATCAGTTTACCTTGTGTTACAGTGTACTGAAGGTATCAGTTTTCATTGTGTTGCAGTGTACTGAAGGTATCAGTTTACCTTGGGTTACAGTGTACTGAAGGCATCAGTTTACGTTGTGTTACAGTGTACTGAAGGTATCAGGTTACCTTGTGTTACAGTGTACTGAAGGTATCAGATTATCTTATGTTACAGTGTACTGAAGGTATCAGTTTACCTTGTGTTACAGGGTACTGAAGGTATCAGCTTTTCTTGGGTTACAGGGTAATGAAGGTATCAGTTTACCTTGTGTTACAGGGTATTGAAGGTATCAGTTTACCTTGTGTTACAGTGTACTGAAGATATCAGTTTACCTTGTGTTATAGTGTACTGAAGGTATCAGTTTACCTTGTGTTAGTGTGTACTGAAGGTATCAGTTTACGTTGTGTTACAGTGTTATGAAGGCATCAGTTTACCTTATGTTACAGTGTACTGAAGGCATCAGTTTACCTTATGTTACGGTGTACTGAAGGCATCAGTTTACTTTGTGTTACAGTGTACTGAAGGTATCAGTTTGCATTGTGTTAGTGTACTGAAGGTATCAGTTTACGTTGTGTTACAGTGTTATGAAGGCATCAGTTTACCTTATGTTACAGTGTACTGAAGGCATCAGTTTACCTTATGTTACAGTGTACTGAAGGCATCAGTTTACCTTGTGTTACAGTGTACTGAAGGTATCAGTTTGCATTGTGTTAGTGTACTGAAGGTATCAGTTTACATTGTGTTAGTGTACTGAAGGTATCAGTTTACATTGTGTTAGTGTACTGAAGGTATCAGTTTACATTGTGTTACAGTGTACTGAAGGTATCAGCTTACATTGCATACAGTGTACTTAAGGTATCAGTTTACCTTACAAACATCCACGTGTTACAGTGTACTGAAGGCATCAGTTTACCTTGTGTTACAGTGTACTGAAGGTACCAGTTTTCCATACAAACATCCCTGTGCTACAGTACACTGAAGGTATCAGTTTACCTTGTGTGACAGTGTACTGAAGGTATCAGTTTACCTTGTGTTAAAGTGTACTGAAGACATCAATTTCCCTTGTGTTACAGTGTACTGAAGGTATCAGCTTACCTTGTGTTACAGTGTACTGAAGGTATCAGTTTACATTGTGTTACAGGGTACTGAAGGTATCAGTTCACCTTGTGTTACAGTGTACTGAAGGTATCAGTTTACCTTGTGTTACAGTGTACTGAAGGTATCAGTTTGCTTTACAAACATTCATGTGTTACAGTGCACTGAAGGTATGTGTGTAGTGTACTGAAGGTATAAAAATTATGTTTACAAGCATGTACGTATGCAGTGTAGTAAAGGTATCAGTTTACTTTGTGTTACAGTGGACTGAAGGTATCAGTTCACCTTGTGTTACAATTTACTGAATGTATTAGTTTACTTTACAGACATCCACATGTTACTGTGTACTGAAGGTATCAGTTTACCTTGTGTTACAGTGTACTGAAGGTATCAGTTTACTTTGTGTTACAGTGTACTGAAGGTATCACATTACCTTGTGTTACAGTGTACTGAAGGCATTAGCTTACTTTGTGTTACACTGTATAAATGGTATCAGTTCACCTTGTGTTACAATTTACTGAATGCATCAGTTTAACTTACAGAATTCCATGTGTTACAGTGTACTGAAGGTATCAGATTAACTTGTGTTGCAGTGTACTGAAGGTATCAGATTACCTTGTGTTATAGTGTATTGAAGGTATCCTTGTGTGTGTGTGTGAAATGTATCAAATTACCTTACAAACATCCACATATTATAGTGTAGTCAAGGTATCAGCTTACCTTGTGTTACAGTGTACTGAAGGTATCAGTTTACCTTACAAGCATCTACGTGGTACAGTGTGCTGAAGGTATCAGTTCACCTCGTGTTGCAGTGTACTAAAGGTATTAGATTACCTTGTGTTACAGTGTACTGAAGGTATCAGATTACCTTGTGTTACAGTGTACTGAAGGTATCGGATTACCTTGTTTTAGTGTAGTGAAGGTATCAGATTCCCTTGTGTTAGAGCGTACTGAAGGTATCAGTTTAAATTGTATTACAGTGTACTGAAGGCATCAGTTTACTTTGTGTTGCAGTGCACTGAAGGTATCAGCTTACCTTACATACAGTGTACCGGAGGTAACAGTTTACCTTACAAACATCCATGTGTTACATTGTGCTGAAGGCATCACTTTACCTTGTGTTACAGGGTACTGAATGTATCAGTTTAACTTGTGTTACAGTGTACTGAAGGTATCAGTTTACCTTCTGCTAAAGTCTACTGAATGCATCAGTTTCCCTTGTGTTACAGTGTACTGAAGGTATCAGCTTACCTTACCTACAGTGTACTGAAGGTAACAGTTTACCTTATAAACATCCATGTGTTAGTGTACTGAAGGCATCAGTTTACCTTGTGCTAAAGTCTACTGAATGCATCAGATTACCTTGTTTTACAGTGTACTGAAGGTATCAGTTTACCTTGTGGTACAGTGTACTGAAGGTATCAGCTTACCTTGTGTTACAGTGTACTGAAAGTATCAGTTTACCTTGTGTTACAGTGTACTGAAGGTATCAGCTTACCTTGCATACAGTGTATTGAAGGTACCAGTTTTCCATACAAACATCCATGTGTTACAGATCACTGAAGGTATCAGTTTACCATGTGTTACAGTGTACTGAAGGTATCAGTTTACCTTGTGTTAACGTGTACTGAAGGTATCCATTTACATTGTGTTACAGGGTACTGAACATATCAAATTACCTTGTGTTACAGTGTACTGATGGTATCAGCTTACCTTGTGTTAGTGTACTGAAGGTATCAGTTTACCTTGTGTTACAGGGTACTGAAGGTATCAGATTACCTTGAGTTACAGTGTACTGAAGGTATCAGTTTACCTTGTGTGACAGGGTACTGAAAGTATCAGTTTTCCTTGGGTTACATGGTACTGAAGGTATCAGTTTACCTTGTGTTACGTGGTACTGAAGGCACCAGTTTACATTGTGTTACATTGTACTGAAGGTATCAGATTGCCTTGTGTTACAGTGTACTGAAGGTATCAGCTTACCTTGTGTTACAGTGTACTGAAGGTATCAGTTTACCTTGTGTTAGTGTACTGAAGGTATCAGTTTACCTTGTGTTACAGCCGTACGGAAGGTATTAGATTACCTTGTGTTACAGTGTACTAAATGTATCAGTTTATATTGTGTTACAGTGTACTGAAGGTATCAGATTACCTTGTGTTACAGTGTACTGAAGGTATCAGTTTACCTTGTGTTACAGTGTACTGAAGGTATCACATTACCTTGTGTTACAGTGTACTGAAGGTATTAGCTTACTTTGTGTTACACTGTACTAAAGGTATCAGTTCACCTTGTGTTACAATTTACTGAATGCATCAGTTTAACTTACAGACATCCATGTGTTACAGTGTACTGAAGGTATCAGATTAACTTGTGTTGCAGTGTACTGAAGGTATCAGATTACCTTGTGTTATAGTGTACTGAAGGCATCAGGTTACCTTGTGTTACAGTGTACTGAAGGTATCAGTTTACCTTGTGTTATAGTGTATTGAAGGTAGCAGCTCATCTTGTGTTACAGTGTACTGAAGGTATCAGTTTACCTTGTGTTACAGTGTACTGAATGTATCAATTTACCTTACAAACATCCACATATTATAGTGTAGTCAAGGTATCAGCTTACCTTGTGTTAGTGTACTGAAGGTATCAGTTTACCTTACAAGCATCTATGTGGTACAGTGTACTGAAGGTATCAGTTCACCTTGTGTTGCAGTGTACTAAAGGTATTAGATTACCTTGTGTTGCAGTGTACTGCAGGTGTCAGTTTACCTTACAAACATCCACGTGTTACAGTGCACTGAAGGTGTCAGTTTACCTCATGTTACAGTGCACTGAAGGTGTAAGTTTACCTTGTGTGGCAGTGCACTGAAGGAATCAGTTTACCTTGTTTTACAGTGT
This sequence comes from Protopterus annectens, assembly GCF_019279795.1. NCBI lineage: Eukaryota > Metazoa > Chordata > Ceratodontiformes > Protopteridae > Protopterus > Protopterus annectens. The sequence continues at coordinate 312,777,476 of NC_056744.1, forward strand.
ACTGCAGGTACCAGTTTATCTTACAAACATCCATGTGTTACAGTGCACTGAAGGTGTCAGTTTACCTCGTGTTACAGTGCACTGAAGGTGTCAGTTTACCTTGTGTGGCAGTGCACTGAAGGTATCACTTTACCTTGTGTTACAGGGTACTGAAGGTATCAGTTTACCTTGTGTTACAGTGTACTGAAGGTATCAGATTAACAAAAAGTAAACTGATACCTTCAGTACACTGTAACAGTGTAATCTGAAGGTTTCAGTATGTAACACAGGTAACTGATACCTTCAGTACACTGAGGTAGCTGATACCTTCAGTACACAGTACAGTACACTGCAACACAGTAAATTGATACCTTCAATACACTGTAACACATAGTACTGATACCTTCAATACAAGGTAAACTGATACCTTCAATACACTGTAGCACAAGATACAGTGTATTGAAGGTATCAATTTACATTGTGTTGCAGTGTACTGAAGGCATCAGTTTACCTTGTGTTGCAGTGTACTGAAGGTATCAGTTTACCTTGTGTTGCAGTGTACTGAAGGTATCAGTTTACCTTGTGTTACAGTGTACTGAAGGTATCAGTTTACCTTGTGTTACAGTGTACTGAAGGTATCAGTTTTCATTGTGTTGCAGTGTACTGAAGGTATCAGGTTACCTTGTGTTACAGAGTACTGAAGGTATCAGTTTTACTTGGGTTACATGGTACTGAAGGTATCAGTTTACCCTGTGTTACAGTACACTGAAGGTATCAGATTATCTTATGTTACAGTGTACTGAAGGTATCAGTTTACCTTGTGTTACAGGGTACTGAAGGTATCAGCTTTTCTTGGGTTACAGGGTAATGAAGGTATCAGTTTACCTTGTGTTATAGGGTATTGAAGGTATCAGTTTACCTTGTGTTACAGTGTACTGAAGGTATCAGTTTACCTTGTGTTATAGTGTACTGAAGGTATCAGTTTACCTTGTGTTAGTGTGTACTGAAGGTATCAGTTTACGTTGTGTTACAGTGTTATGAAGGCATCAGTTTACCTTATGTTACAGTGTACTGAAGGCATCAGTTTACCTTATGTTACAGTGTACTGAAGGCATCAGTTTACCTTGTGTTACAGTGTACTGAAGGTATCAGTTTGCATTGTGTTAGTGTACTGAAGGTATCAGTTTACGTTGTGTTACAGTGTTATGAAGGCATCAGTTTACCTTATGTTACAGTGTACTGAAGGCATCAGTTTACCTTATGTTACAGTGTACTGAAGGCATCAGTTTACCTTGTGTTACAGTGTACTGAAGGTATCAGTTTGCATTGTGTTAGTGTACTGAAGGTATCAGTTTACATTGTGTTAGTGTACTGAAGGTATCAGTTTACATTGTGTTAGTGTACTGAAGGTATCAGTTTACATTGTGTTACAGTGTACTGAAGGTATCAGCTTACATTGCATACAGTGTACTTAAGGTATCAGTTTACCTTACAAACATCCACGTGTTACAGTGTACTGAAGGCATCAGTTTACCTTGTGTTACACTGTACTGAGGGTACCAGTTTTCCATACAAACATCCATGTGTTACAGTACACTGAAGGTATCAGTTTACCTTGTGTTACAGTGTAGTGAAGGTATCAATTTACCTTGTGTTAAAGTGTACTGAAGACATCAATTTCCCTTGTGTTACAGTGTATTGAAGGTATCAGTTTACCTTGTGTTACAGTGTACTGAAGGTATCAATTTACATTGTGTTACAGGGTACTGAAGGTATCAGTTCACCTTGTGTTACAGTGTACTGAAGGTATCAGTTTACCTTGTGTTACAGTGTACTGCAGGTATCAGTTTACTTTACAAACATCCATGTGTTACAGTGCATTGAAGGTATGTGTTCACCTTGTTTTACAATTTACTGAATGCATCAGTTTACCTTACAGATATCCACGTGTTACAGTCTACTAAAAGTATCAGTTTACCTTGTGTACAGTGTACTGAAGGTATAAACTTATGTTACAAGCATGTACGTATGCAGTGTAGTAAAGGTATCAGTTTACCTTGTGTTACAGTGCACTGAAGCTATCAGTTCACCTTGTTTTACAATTTACTGAATGTATTAGTTTACCTTACAGACATGCACGTGTTACAGTGTACTGAAGGTATCAGTTTACCTTGTGTTACATTGTAATGAAGGTAAGGTATCACATTACCTTGTGTTACAGTGTACTGAAGGTATTAGCTTACTTTGTGTTACACTGTACTAAAGGTATCAGTTCACCTTGTGTTACAATTTACTGAATGCATCAGTTTAACTTACAGAATTCCATGTGTTACAGTGTACTGAAGGTATCAGATTAACTTGTGTTGCAGTGTACTGAAGGTATCAGATTACCTTGTGTTATAGTGTATTGAAGGTATCGGCTTACCTTGTGTTAGTGTACTGAATGTATCAATTTACCTTACAAACATCCACATATTATAGTGTAGTCAAGGTATCAGCTTACCTTGTGTTACAGTGTACTGAAGGTATCAGTTTACCTTACAAGCATCTACATGGTACAGTGTGCTGAAGGTATCAGTTCACCTCGTGTTGCAGTGTACTAAAGGTATTAGATTACCTTGTGTTACAGTGTACTGAAGGTATCAGATTACCTTGTGTTACAGTGTACTGAAGGTATCGGATTACCTTGTTTTAGTGTAGTGAAGGTATCAGATTCCATTGTGTTAGAGCGTACTGAAGGTATCAGTTTACATTGTGTTACAGTGTACTGAAGGCATCAGTTTACTTTGTGTTGCAGTGCACTGAAGGTATCAGCTTACCTTACATACAGTGTATCGGAGGTAACAGTTTACCTTACAAACATCCATGTGTTACATTGTGCTGAAGGCATCACTTTACCTTGTGTTACAGGGTACTGAATGTATCAGTTTAACTTGTGTTACAGTGTACTGAAGGTATCAGTTTACCTTCTGCTAAAGTCTACTGAATGCATAAGTTTCCCTTGTGTTACAGTGTACTGAAGGTATCAGCTTACCTTACCTACAGTGTACTGAAGGTAACAGTTTACCTTATAAACATCCATGTGTTAGTGTACTGAAGGCATCAGTTTACCTTGTGCTAAAGTCTACTGAATGCATCAGATTACCTTGTTTTACAGTGTACTGAAGGTATCAGTTTACCTTGTGGTACAGTGTACTGAAGGTATCAGCTTACCTTGTGTTACAGTGTACTGAAAGTATCAGTTTACCTTGTGTTACAGTGTACTGAAGGTATCAGCTTACCTTGCATACAGTGTATTGAAGGTACCAGTTTTCCATACAAACATCCATGTGTTACAGATCACTGAAGGTATCAGTTTACCATGTGTTACAGTGTACTGAAGGTATCAGTTTACCTTGTGTTAACGTGTACTGAAGGTATCCGTTTACATTGTGTTACAGGGTACTGAACATATCAAATTACCTTGTGTTACAGTGTACTGATGGTATCAGCTTACCTTGTGTTAGTGTACTGAAGGTATCAGTTTACCTTGTGTTACAGGGTACTGAAGGTATCAGATTACCTTGAGTTACAGTGTACTGAAGGTATCAGTTTACCTTGTGTGACAGGGTACTGAAAGTATCAGTTTTCCTTGGGTTACATGGTACTGAAGGTATCAGTTTACCTTGTGTTACGTGGTACTGAAGGCACCAGTTTACATTGTGTTACATTGTACTGAAGGTATCAGATTGCCTTGTGTTACAGTGTACTGAAGGTATCAGCTTACCTTGTGTTACAGTGTACTGAAGGTATCAGTTTACCTTGTGTTAGTGTACTGAAGGTATCAGTTTACCTTGTGTTACAGCGTACTGAAGGTATCAGATTACCTTGTGTTACAGTGTACTGAATGTATCAGTTTATATTGTGTTACAGTGTACTGAAGGTATCAGATTACCTTGTGTTACAGTGTACTGAAGGTATCAGTTTTCCTTGTGTTACAGTGTACTGAAGGTATCACATTACCTTGTGTTACAGTGTACTGACGGTATTAGCTTACTTTGTGTTACACTGTACTAAAGGTATCAGTTCACCTTGTGTTACAATTTACTGAATGCATCAGTTTAACTTACAGACTTCCATGTTTTACGGTGTACTGAAGGTATCAGATTAACTTGTGTTGCAGTGTACTGAAGGTATCAGATTACCTTGTGTTATAGTGTACTGCAGGCATCAGGTTACCTTGTGTTACAGTGTAATGAAGGTATCAGTTTACCTTGTGTTATAGTGTATTGAAGGTAGCAGCTCATCTTGTGTTACAGTGTGTTGAAGGTATCGGCTTACCTTGTGTTACAGTGTACTGAATGTATCAATTTACCTTACAAACATCCACATATTATAGTGTAGTCAAGGTATCAGCTTACCTTGTGTTAGTGTACTGAAGGTGTCAGTTTACCTTACAAGCATCTATGTGGTACAGTGTACTGAAGGTATCAGTTCACCTTGTGTTGCAGTGTACTAAAGGTATTAGATTACCTTGTGTTGCAGTGTACTGCAGGTGTCAGTTTACTTTGCAAACATCCACGTGTTACAGTGCACTGAAGGTGTCAGTTTACCTCATGTTACAATGCACTGAAGGTGTAAGTTTACCTTGTGTGGCAGTGCACTGAAGGAATCAGTTTACATTTACTACAGTGTACTGAATGCAATAGTTTACCTTGTGTTACAGTGCACTGAAGGTATCAGCTTACCTTCATACAGTGTACTGAAGGTATCAGCTTACCTTGTGTTACAGTGTACTGAAGGTATCAGTTTACATTGTGTTACAGGGTACTGAAGGTATCAGTTCACCTTGTGTTACAGTGTACTGAAGGTATCAGTTTACTTTGTGTTACAGTGTACTGAAGATATCAGTTTACCTTGTGTTACAGTGTACTGAAGGTATCAGCTTACCTTGCATACAGTGTACTGAAGGCATCAGTTTACATTTTGTTACAGTGTACTGAAGGTATCAGTTTACCTTGTGTTACAGTGTACTGAAGGCATCAGTTTACCTTGTGTTACAGTGTACTGAAGGTACCAGTTTTCCATACAAACATCCATGTGTTACAGTACACTGAAGGTATCAGTTTACCTTGTGTTACAGTGTACTGAAGGTATCAGCTTACCTTGTGTTACAGTGTACTGAAGGTATCAGTTTACATTGTGTTACAGGGTACTGAAGGTATCAGTTTACCTTGTGTTACAAGGTAGTGAAGGTATCAGTTTACCTTGTGTTACAGTGTACTGAAGGTACCAGTTTTCCATGCAAACATCCATGTGTTACAGTACACTGAAGGTATCAGTTTACCTTGTGTTACAGTGTACTGAAGGTATCAGTTTACATTGTGTTACAGTGTACTGAAGGCATCAGTTTACTTTGTGTTACAGTGCACTGAAGGTATCAGCTTACCTTACATACAGTGTACTGAAGGTAACAGTTTACCTTACAAACATCCATGTGTTACAGTGTACTGAAGGCATCAGTTTACCTTGTGTTACAGGGTACTGAATGTATCAGTTTTCCATAAAACATCCATGTGTTACAGTACACTGAAGGTATCAGTTTAACTTGTGTTACAGTGTACTGAAGGTATCAGTTTACCTTGTGCTAAAGTCTACTGAATGCATCAGTTTACCTTGTGTTACAGTGTACTGAAGGTATCAGTTTCCCTTGTGTTACAGTGTACTGAAGGTATCAGCTTACCTTGTGTTAGTGTACTGAAGGTATCAGCTTACCTTGTGTTAGTGTACTGAAGGTATCAGTTTACATTGTGTTACAGGATACTGAAGGTATCAGTTTACCTTGTGTTACAGTGTACTGAAGGTATCAGTTTACATTGTGTTACAGTGTACTGAAGGTATCAGATTACCTTGTGTTACAGTGTACTGAAGGTATCAGTTTACATTGTGTTACAGTGTACTGAAGGCATCAGTTTACTTTGTGTTGCAGTGCACTGAAGGTATCAGCTTACCTTACATACAGTGTACTGGAGGTAACAGTTTACCTTACAAACATCCATGTGTTACAGTGTACTGAAGGCATCAGTTTACCTTGTGTTACAGGGTACTGAATGTATCAGTTTTCCATAAAAACATCCATGTGTTACAGTACACTGAAGGTATCAGTTTAACTTGTGTTACAGTGTACTGAAGGTATCAGCTTACCTTGTGTTACAGTGTACTGAAGGTATCAGCTTACCTTGTGTTACAGTGTACTGAAGGTATCAGTTTACCTTACAAACATCCACGTGTTAGTGTACTGAAGGCATCAGTTTACCTTGTGTTACAGTGTACTGAAGGTATCAGTTCACCTTGTGTTACAGTGTACTGAAGGTATCAGATTAACTTGTGTTACAGTGTACTGAAGGTATCAGTTTACCTTGTGTTACAGGGTACTGAAGGTATCAGTTTTCCTTGGGTTACAGGGTGCTGAAGGTATCGGTTTATGGTGTGTTACAGTATACTGAAGGTATCCGATTACCTAGAGTTACAGTGTACTGAAGGTATCAGTTTACCTTGTGTGACAGGGTACTGAAGGTATCAGTTTTCCTTGGGTTACATGGTACTGAAGGTATCAGTTTACCTTGTGTTACATGGTAATGAAGGCATAAGTTTACATTGTGTTGCAGTGTACTGAAGGTATCAGATTACCTTGAGTTGCAGTGTGCTGAAGGTATCAGTTTATCTTGTGTTACAGTGTACTGAAGGTATCAGTTTACCTTCTGCTAAAGTCTACTGAATGCATCAGTTTCCCTTGTGTTACAGTGTACTGAAGGTATCCGTTTCCCTTGTGTTAAAGTGTACTGAAGGTATCAGATTACCTTGTGTTAGAGCGTACTGAAGGTATCAGTTTACATTGTGTTACAGTGTACTGAAGTCATCAGTTTACTTTGTGTTGCAGTGCACTGAAGGTATCAGCTTACCTTACATACAGTGTACTGGAGGTAACAGTTTACCTTACAAACATCCATGTGTTACAGTGTACTGAAGGCATCAGTTTACCTTGTGTTACAGGGTACTGAATGTATCAGTTTTCCATAAAAACATCCATGTGTTACAGTACACTGAAGGTATCAGTTTAACTTGTGTTACAGTGTACTGAAGGTATCAGTTTACCTTGTGCTAAAGTCTACTGAATGCATCAGTTTACCTTGTGTTACAGTGTACTCAAGGTATCAGTTTCCCTTGTGTTACAGTGTACTGAAGGTATCAGCTTACCTTGTGTTAGAGCGTACTGAAGGTATCAGTTTACATTGTGTTATAGTGTACTGAAGGTATCAGATTACCTTGTGTTACAGTGTACTGAAGGTATCCGGTTACATTGTGTTAGTGTACTGAAGGTATCAGTTTACCTTGTGTTACAGTGTACTGAAGGTATCAGTTTACCTTGTGTTACAGTGTACTGAAGGTATCAGTTTACCTTGTGTTACAGTGTACTGAAGGTATCCAATTACCTTGTGTTACAGTGTACTGAAAGTATCAGATTACCTTGTGTTACAGTGTACTGAAGGTATCAGCTTACCTTACCTACAGTGTACTGAAGGTAACAGTTTACCTTATAAACATCCAAGTGTTACAGTATACTGAAGGCATCAGTTTACCTTGTGCTAAAGTCTACTGAATGCATCAGTTTACCTTGTTTTACAGTGTACTGAAGGTATCAGCTTACCTTGTGTTACAGTGTACTGAAGGTATCAGCTTACCTTGTGTTACAGTGTACTGAAGGTATCAGTTTACCTTACAAACATCCACGTGTTAGTGTACTGAAGGCATCAGTTTACCTTGTGTTACAGTGTATTGAAGGTACCAGTTCACCTTGTGTTACAGTGTACTGAAGGTATCAGATTAACTTGTGTTACAGTGTACTGAAGGCATCAGTTTACCTTGTGTTACAGGGTACTGAAGGTATCAGTTTTCCTTGGGTTACAGGGTGCTGAAGGTATCAGTTTATGTTGTGTTACAGTGTACTGAAGGTATCAGATTACCTTGAGTTACAGTGTACTGAAGGTATCAGTTTACCTTGTGTGACAGGGTACTGAAATTATCAGTTTTCCTTGGGTTACATGGTACTGAAGGTATCAGTTTACCTTGTGTTACGTGGTACTGAAGGCACCAGTTTACATTGTGTTACAGTGTACTGAAGGTATCAGATTACCTTGTGTTACAGTGTACTGAAGGTATCAGTTTACCTTGTGTTATAGGGTACTGAAGGTATCAGTTTACCTTCTGCTAAAGTCTACTGAATGCATCAGTTTCCCTTGTGTTACAGTGTACTGAAGGTATCCGTTTCCCTTGTGTTAAAGTGTACTGAAGGTATCAGATTACCTTGTGTTAGAGCGTACTGAAGGTATCAGTTTACATTGTGTTACAGTGTACTGAAGGCATCAGTTTACTTTGTGTTGCAGTGCACTGAAGGTATCAGCTTACCTTACATACAGTGTACTGGAGGTAACAGTTTACCTTACAAACATCCATGTGTTACAGTGTACTGAAGGCATCAGTTTACCTTATGTTACAGGGTACTGAATGTATCAGTTTTCCATACAAACATCCATGTGTTACAGTACACTGAAGGTATCAGTTTAACTTGTGTTACAGTGTACTGAAGGTATCAGTTTACCTTGTGCTAAAGTCTACTGAATGCATCAGTTTCCCTTGTGTTACAGTGTACTGAAGGTATCCGTTTCCCTTGTGTTAAAGTGTACTGAAGGTATCAGATTACCTTGTGTTAGAGCGTACTGAAGGTATCAGTTTACATTGTGTTATAGTGTACTGAAGGTATCAGATTACCTTGTGTTACAGTGTACTGAAGGTATCCGGTTACATTGTGTTAGTGTACTGAAGGTATCAGTTTACCTTGTGTTACAGTGTACTGAAGGTATCAGTTTACCTTGTGTTACAGTGTACTGAAGGTATCAGTTTACCTTGTGTTACAGTGTACTGAAGGTATCCGATTACCTTGTGTTACAGTGTACTGAAAGTATCAGATTACTTTGTGTTACAGTGTACTGAAGGTATCAGCTTACCTTACCTACAGTGTACTGAAGGTAACAGTTTACCTTATAAACATCCAAGTGTTACAGTATACTGAAGGCATCAGTTTACCTTGTGCTAAAGTCTACTGAATGCATCAGTTTACCTTGTTTTACAGTGTACTGAAGGTATCAGCTTACCTTGTGTTACAGTGTACTGAAGGTATCAGCTTACCTTGTGTTACAGTGTACTGAAGGTATCAGTTTACCTTACAAACATCCACGTGTTAGTGTACTGAAGGCATCAGTTTACCTTGTGTTACAGTGTATTGAAGGTACCAGTTCACCTTGTGTTACAGTGTACTGAAGGTATCAGATTAACTTTTGTTACAGTGTACTGAAGGTATCAGTTTACCTTGTGTTACAGGGTACTGAAGGTATCAGTTTTCCTTGGGTTACAGGGTGCTGAAGGTATCAGTTTATGGTGTGTTACAGTGTACTGAAGGTATCAGATTACCTTGAGTTACAGTGTACTGAAGGTATCAGTTTACCTTGTGTGACAGGGTACTGAAGGTATCAGTTTTCCTTGGGTTACATGGTACTGAAGGTATCAGTTTACCTTGTGTTACATGGTAATGAAGGCATAAGTTTACATTGTGTTGCAGTGTACTGAAGGTATCAGATTACCTTGTGTTACAGTGTACTGAAGGTATCAGTTTACCTTGTGTTATAGGGTACTGAAGGTATCAGTTTTACTTGGGCTACATGGTACTGAAGGTATCAGTTTACCCTGTGTTACAGTACACTGAAGGTATCAGATTATCTTATCTTACAGTGTACTGAAGGTATCAGTTTACCTTGTGTTACAGGGTACTGAAGGTATCAGTTGACCTTGTGTTACGTGGTACTGAAGGCACCAGTTTACATTGTGTTACAGTGTACTGAAGGTATCAGATTACCTTGTGTTACAGTGTACTGAAGGTATCAGTTTACCTTGTGTTACAGGGTACTGAAGGTATCAGTTTACCTTGTGTTACAGGGTACTGAATGTATCAGTTTAGCTTGTGTTAAAGGGTACTGAAGGTATCAGTTTTACTTGGGTTACATGGTACTGAAGGTATCAGTTTACCTTGTGTTACAGTGTAGCAAAAGTATCAGCTTACCTTGTGTTACAGTGTACCGAAGGTATCAATTTAAATTGTGTTACAGCATACTGAAGGTATCAGATTACCTTGTGTTACAGTGTACTGAAGGTATCAGTTTACCTTGTGTTACAGTGTACTGAAGGTATCAGTTTACCTTGTGTTACAGTGTACTGAAGGTATCAGTTTACATTGTGTTGCAGTGTACTGAAGGTATCAGTTTACATTGTGTTACAGTGTACTGAAGGTATCAGTTTACCTTGTGTTACAGTGTACTGAAGGTATCAGCTTACCTTGCATACAGTGTACTGAAGGTATCAGTTTACCTTACAAACATCCACGTGTTACAGTGTACTGAAGGCATTAGTTTACCTTGTGTTACAGTGTATTCAAGGTTCCTGTTTTCCATACAAACATCCATGTGTTACAGTACACTGAAGGTATCAGTTTACCTTGTGTTACAGTGTACTGAAGGTATCAGATTACCTTGTGTTACAGTGTACTGAAGGTATCAGTTTACCTTGTGTTACAGGGTGCTGAAGGTATCAGTTTTACTTGGGTTACAGGGTACTGAAGGTATCACTTTTACTTGGGTTACATGGTATTGAAGGTATCAGTTTACCCAGTGTTACAGTACACTGAAGGTATCAGATTACCTTATGTTACAGTGTACTGAAGGTATCAGTTTACCTTGTGTTACAGGGTACTGAAGGTATCAGCTTTTCTTGGGTTACAGGGTAATGAAGGTATCAGTTTACCTTGTGTTACAGGGTATTGAAGGTATCAGTTTACCTTGTGTTACAGTGTACTGAAGGTATCAGTTTACCTTGTGTTACAGTGTACTGAAGGTATCAGTTTACCTTGTGTTAGTGTGTACTGAAGGTTTTAGTTTACATTGTGTTAGTGTACTGAAGGTATCAGTTTACATTGTGTTACAGTGTACTGAAGGTATCAGCTTACCTTGCATACAGTGTACTGAAGGTATCAGTTTACCTTACAAACATCCACATGTTACAGTGTACTGAAGGCATCAGTTTACCTTGTGTTACACTGTATTGAAGGTACCAGTTTTCCATACAAACATCCATGTGTTACAGTACACTGAAGGTATCAGTTTACCTTGTGTTACAGTGTACTGAAGGTATCAGTTTACCTTGTGTTACAGTGTACTGAAGGTATCAGTTTGCATTGTGTTACAGGGTACTGAAGGTATCAGCTTGCCTTGTGTTACAGTGTACTGAAGGTATCAACTTACCTTGTGTTACAGTGTACTGAAGGTATCAGTTTACCTTGTGTTACAGGGGGCTGAAGGTATCAGTTTACCTTGTTACAGTGTACTGAAGGTATCAGTTTAACTTGTATTACAGTGTACTGAAGGTATCAGTTTACCTTGTGTTACAGGGTAGTGAAGGTATCAGTGTTCCTTGTGTTACATGGTACTAAAGATATCAGTTTACCTTGTGTTACATGGTACTAAATGTATCAGTTTACATTGTTTTACAGTGTACTGAAGGTATCAGATTACCTTGTGTTACAGTGTGCTGAAGGTATCAGTTTACCTTGTGTTATAGGGTACTAAAGATATCAGTTTACATTGTGTTACAGTGTACTGAAGGTATCCTTTTACCTTGTGTTACAGTGTACTGATGGTATCAGTTTACGTTGTTTTACAATGTACTGAATGTATCAGTTTACCTTGTATTACAGTGTACTGAAGATAAAAGATTACCTTGTGTTACAGTGTACTGAATGTATCAGTTTACATTGTGTTACAGTGTACTGAAGGTATCAGATTACCTTGTGTTACATTGTACTGAAGGTATCAGTTTACCTTGTGTTACAGGGTACTGAAGGTATCAGTTTACCTTGTGTTACAGGGTACTGAAGGTATCAGTTTTACTTGGGTTACAGGGTACTGAAGGTATCAGTTCTACTTGGGTTACAGGGTATTGAAGTTATCAGTTTACCCTGTGTTCATGTGGGACACAACCCAGGACGCCATCTGGTCCAATGGAAGCAGTGTTTTTTGCTTTGGAGAGGGTGGCCTTCACCTGAGCATCAGAGATGTTTGGGAGGCTGCACTCTGCCGGGATAGATACTTGCTCTTTTGGGGGGGGGGGAGTTTGCACTGAACCTGTCTGCCAGGATATTGGCGATGTCTGTAGGTTCAGTGTATTTTTTGTCATTTCGAATCAACTCAGAACAAGTCTGGGAGTTGCATCCCAGGTTCCTAACATAACTGAAAAAGGCCTTATGATTGTCTTTAGTGTCCTGTGCAATTTTTTCTCTCGAAGTTGGCCTTGGAGGATTTTATGAGGGATCGTAATTTTTTGCTAGTACTGATCAGAGATGCATTCTCTTTTAGGAATTTTGCTCTATCATGTAGTAGCTTTCTCCTTCTGTTGTACAGTTTATTTATGGCTGGGGTCCACCAGACTGGATGCCTGCCTTTGGATGATTGGGTCTTGATTTTGTTTGGGATAGCATGATCCATGCATTCCTGGTGATGTCTGTAGAATGCATTTATATAGGATTCTGCAGTTTGGGCCGTAGTTTCCACTGGCCCTGGGGCCTTGAAGGATTCCACTTCAGTTTTGAGAAGTGTGAAGTTCGCTTTTGAGAAGTTTTTCACTGTGATTTTCTGGGCTGGGGGTGGTGTCGGGATGTGGATATCCAGTGAAATTAATTTATGGTCTGATCTTACCATTGAGGGTTATACTTCAGGTATGGAGCATAGAGTCCCCATGTTGGTAATGATCAGGTCTAGTATGTTTACCCCTCTTGTGGGAGTGGTGACTAGTTGTTCCATAGCATTTGTGTTTATAAATTCCAGGAACCTTTGGGCTAAGGTGCTGGGGCTTGAGTAATGCTCCCAGTCTATGTTTGGGTAGTTGAAGTCACCCAATATACTGGTGTTCAGAGAGATCTTAGTGTTCTCCAATGTTTTCAGGAAAGCAGAGTGGGATTCCTGACTTTGTGAGGGTGGTCTGTAGGATGTTATAAACTGAAAAGCAGTCTTTCCCACTGTTATTTGCACATGGATGGTCTCCGATACTTCGTGCACTGCCGCTAACCTGGAGGTATGGATAGCCTTGATAAATATGGAAACTCCCCCTCCTTTTGTGGTTCGGTCCGGGTTTTGGGGCCAAAAAGCATGATATGAGGTATAACCTGGTAGTGCTGGGGTGCTCTCTGGAGCCTTGAACCAGGTTTCTCTCACTGCACAGATATCGATGTTCTCCATACTGAGGAGAGCTTTGAGTGCATGCATCTTGAAGTTAAGACTTCTGGCGTTTAGCAGCATTACCCTTAGTTTCTTGTTCCTTGTGCTGTCTATGGAGGTGGGTTTGACTTTTGAGCCTTGCCTAAAAAAGGCACTATGGGGGTGGCAAGAGCCTTTGCGAATATCCGAAACCCAGGGGTGACAGGTGCAAGCTGTCCCTAGCGAAGCAACAAGGCTTGTCGAGCATGTCATCCAGGCTGACAGACACTGGATCCCCTTTGAATGACACCAAAATTTTAGCCAATTGTTAAAATCGATCATTTTGTCTTTATACTGTGGCATCATTCTAGGTGAGGGTAAGATGCTGCTCAAGGCCTGGGCTACATGATCAGAGAGCTCCTCTATGTCTCTTTTCATGTAGTCGATGGAGGTACGTCTCAGGTCATTCACGCCAGCATGTACAATGACTGAGTCATTGCTTTGGAGTGACCTGAGTGCTTGCGTTATGTGGTGGATCCTAGCGCCCGACAGGCAGCTCACTGTGACCTTCTCTTTATTCAGCCTGGTGAGCGGGAAGTCAGTGTGTCTGACAATAGAGTCACCTATTACAAGGGTATCAGGTGTGGTATTCAGCCTTAAGGGCTGTGACTGCTTGGCACACTGACTTTGTGTGCTATGTGTTGTACGTGTTTTGTTTTGGGGTAGCGTTTGCTTGGATGTCTGCTTTGGAGGTCTCTGTTGCTTAGGTAGATTTTTATTTAGAGCCTCCGCGTATGTTTTTGTGTTTTTATGTGTTTGGTTCGCTGTTGTGGTGGGACTATGTGATACTGGAATTGTGTTGTGTGAGGTTACCTTCTCCTCCTGACTGGTTACACCAGTTTTGAGATGAGAGAGCTCAGCCTCCAGTTTGGCTATATGGTTGCATCTCTCACATATATTTGAATCTGTTTGGAGGAGGAGAGGGTTGTCCGTGTACATGAGACAGTTGTAACATTGCCTCAAAATTCCCAGATTCACCAGCTGGACCGGAGAGGAAACAATTGACTGACATTTGGACATGCTAGAGTAATATAGGGAACTGAATTAAAATGGACCAATAGGGGACAAGGTAATCGTAGAGAGTATAAGAGTAAGTAGTGCTTATGATTTATTAGTGCTAACTTGTAAGATTACTTATTTGGACCAGTGAGGGGCCTTAGAATGAGAATATGGTGTTTAATTTGAGAGATAGAGCAGTTCTAAGGGAAAAAGTGAAGAGCAGACTTTGTGGAGCCAGGAATAGTTTAAACCCAATTAGACGTCGCTGCCCGATGTTGCGCTGTGCGCAAAAACACGCAAAACCGCACAAAAGAGGGTTTTAAGAGAGGGAGATCAAGGAGTTTGGAACTGACCCAAAATGGCCAATAAAACTACAGTTTCAAGGCAGTATCCACTCCCACAGGGGCAGGCAGGCTGCTCAATGTTTATCACTGCCACTGATCAACACAGAGACTTCCCTTTAGCCCAAGCAAACAATGGCTTCCAAGAAACTTACAAACAGTTCAGAACAGCAAATCTGTAACTGAACTTTTTAAATCTCAGAAAAGTGGGAAAAAAGCAAGATTTTTTGTTTTTTGTAAGGAAAGCAGAGGTTCACAAGTATCAACAAGTTAGAACAGTGCAGTAAATGACCCCACACTTGAGTGCTTGGCCAGAGATGGATAAAATGCAAGTTTTAAGAAAAAAAAAAATTTAAAAATAAGTGCAGGCAGGAAATTCAGTAATCATCTCTAGGTTGTGTTCTAAATACAGTTACCAACACAGAAATCAAGTTTAACACGCCAGAAAATGCTCAATGGATGCCTATGTACCTCTCGGGAGAACTTGGGCACTTTTCATTTGCTTGGGTATTCTCTTATGGATTGCTTTATGCCTGATCTGAACAGAGGTTACTTTACTTTTCCTGTTACACTCTGGAAGTTAAAAATGGATTTCCATTTTAGTTTTGTTCATCTGTTTTTATGTGAAAGATAATATCACTTTTGGAAGCAAGAATCATAATGTAACAGGTGCTGAAACCATTTCTGTTTCGAAGTAATATTTTCCATTAGCTTAAAGTATCATTTGTTATACCTTTGCTTTCATAAAATGTGTGTCATATTAGATTCATTATCTTTTACATTTTAACTTGAATGTGACAGTTTTTACATATGAATTAAAACCAGATAATAATTCAGTAATGTACAGGATTCGCTTCTATTTTTAGATAATTTTCTTTGTAAAATCAAGCTTCAGAGGAGACATTAAAACTCAGGTCCCATCTGATCTAGTTGGTAGTAGCAGAGGTAGGTGTAAAATATCCCAGGGCACTTACAAAAGAAAGGGCAGAGCAAGTCCCCTCATGCCCTGGTCAAATTTTCCATATTTAGTATGAATACCACCTTGACTCTTGCCTGAAAAGATGTCACTGTTCTAGTAGAACTAACCTGGTTAACAGAGGGTAAATAAATAAATATTAATTGATTTATTTCAATCTATATGCAAATGCTAACTATAAAAAAGAATTCAGTGCTCTATTGCACTGAAATAATAACTGTTTTCAAAGCATTTTCAACAATCAGGTCTGCCTTGTGGTCAGTAAAGAACCCGAGGTATGAAATAATTTTACCATAATGGCTATAATATTAAGTTCTATTGCTGTCTTAGCAGATACATGATGAGAATTGATTAGTATTTTATATACATTATTCATTTTTCATTTATATTTACCATCATTATTAGAGATTATGTTGGGAATCCGCGATGGTACAGCGGTAGTTGTTACCTCACAGCAAGAGGTTCTCCTGTTTGATTCTCGGCTGGAGTGCCTTCTGTGTGGAGTCTGCATGTCCTCCCTGCAGTCGAGTGGTCTCCAAAAGACATGTGTGAATGGGCATGCCTTCGCTGAAGATTGGGCATCGGGCTGGCAACTCAGCCCCATAAAAATTGACTGCCAATCATTAGCGGACCAGAGTTCTGCTGTGGCGATCCCTAACCGGGAAAAGACAAACAACAACATTAGAGATTATGTTGGGGTGAGTAGTGTATTTCTGAAATTAGGACATTTCAGTTTTTTGGGGTTCAGAATGATTGAAACATTAGAGTACTTGGATTCTGTGTTCATCCCAAGTGTTCTTGCTATGTTTACAAAATACATTATTTTTGTTATTCATGCATCATTTAGGCAGGCTATAAAATTGTAATCCTAGATGTTTCATTAATTAGTCATAAAAAAGCACTTCTAAGCTTGCAACAATAGAAACACTTTGTCTGGTTTTATATGCCACTTGAGAAACTGAATGTTGAAGATGACAGACACACAATGTACAAATTTTACTTTTTTCTCTCAAGGACTGCATACGTGGTAGAGTATATTTGATCTAGGAAACTTCAGGAAGCACCACTGAAGGTATTACTGAAGTGACAACTAATGTTTCCTTCCCTTTGGTAAATGTCAAGAATTCCATTTGCTAGATTTCTGCAGGCCAAAGGAAGAAAAAAGTAACATTGATGGGTGTTTACAGATGAAGATGAAAGAGAATGTATCATACAGATTGCAAAGAAAAGTACCTTCACCTCTGACTGGTGCCAACGGGGCAGACAATGAACCAAATGATGTTGGCATACGTCAGTGCAGACGAGTTTAGAACTGTCACCCAGTTTGTAATGGCAATGGGAACAGTACATTCAAATGCTGCATTGAGGGTTTAGGACACATAGTGGTGGTGGGGAATGTTCTGGAATATCTGCCACCTGTGTTTGCATTTTGTATCTTAGAACAAGGCACCACTTTTGCCACTACTTGTATGGATATGCTTGTCTCCTAGCGGTATGTATGATGTGATAACCTTAGGATGTGACAATTTCCTACTGATATGAAATGATAACCTTTGGATGTGCAGATTTCTTAGAGTCTCACCTGCCAGAAGAGCAGTGCATTCACTAATGCTGGACACTGGGACAGCTGCCAAGGGAGTGGGGAATGAGAGAGAGTGTTCTGTCTCAGATTCACTGCTTAATGCCTAAGATACAGCAGTCCTGTACAGAGCAGAGAGTATGGAGGTTGTGGCAACCAGGAGACAGGATAGGCTATACTGAAGCAAGCCTTGTGGCAACCCTGAGATCATAGGCTACACTGAAACAAGCCTTGTGGCAACCATGATACAAGACAGGCTACATGGATGCAAACCTTGTGGCACCCAGGAGGCAGGATCACCTACACTGAAGCAAGCTCTGTGGCAACTAAAAGACAGAGCCGACTAGATTGTAGGAAGTGACATATGCAGGAAGATATGCAACTGGTCTGCACAGAAAACATTGTACAACAATAGATCAGGGTGAGTGAGAAAAGAGGAGCACAACAATTAAAAAACTCTAATGCACAACCCATAGTATGACAGCTCTGGCTACTGCCTACTACATCTTGCTCCATATGGAAAAAATAAGTAACAACGGTCATGGTGTCCTATGACCTCTTGTCTTCAGAGAACATAATTTATAAAGGAATAAATATCTGGATTTACAGGTACAGACTACTAGTATGTATTCTAAAACCCAGTAAATATTAAATAGTAATTATTTTTCATTTTGTTTGCTAATATTTCACAGCCTGAGTAATCTGTACTTCCTCACTTATCTGTAGCATGTACCCTGTGCCACAAGACACCATGTGCTGATACTTTGATGAAATATGCCAACTTTACACCTGTTATGTGTTATTTACTCACACATCTATCCATTACCACCTCAGTTATTGCTAGTTTCACTCTACAACAGTGCATGGTACTTCCACTGCTCAAAGGTTGACCTCTCAGCACATGTGCAGCCAGACTGGCTCCTGCTGGGGTAACAATGTGCAAGCATTGTGGCTTCTCTCCTTGATTTTCACCACCTTAGTTCTTCATCATGCCTTTAAAGTAAGTCATTCCTTACTGGCACATTTTCCTCCATTATACATCTATCTCTGCCTTGCTTTCTAGTAGACTTTTGCTAACTGCAGTATCTTATTTTTACTTCTCGTCTCTGAAGCATAGGATCATCTTGTCTTCATTGTTGTTTCTGTCTCCTTTGATCGGGCAGGGTGTTGTATATTGGTAAGGCTTCTATTCTCTGATGTGCCAGCAGACCATTGTCTATCCTCTGATGTGTCAGCAGACCGTTGTCTGTCCTCTGATATGTCAGCAGACCGTTGTCTGTCCTTTGTTTCAGCAGACCGTTGTCTGTTCTCTGATGTGTCAGTAGACCATTGTCCTCTGATGTGTCAGCAGACCGTTGTCTGTCCTCTGTGTCAGCAGACCGCTGTCTGTTCACTGATGTGTCAGCAGACCATTGTCTGCCCTCTGATATGTCAGCAGACCGTTGTCTGTTCTCTGATGTGTCAGCAGACCGTTGTCTGTCCTCTGATGTGTCAGCAGACTGTCTGTTTTCTGATTTGTCAGCAGACCGTTGTCTGTCCTCTGATGTGTCAGCAGACCATTGTCTGTCCTCTGATGTGTCAGCAGACTCTTGTCTGTCCTCTGATGTGTCAGCAGACCGTGGTCTGACCTCTGATGTGTCAGCAGACCGTTGTCTGTCCTCTGATGTGTCAGCAGACCATTGTCTGTCCTCTGATGTGTCAGCAGACTCTTGTCTGTCCTCTGATGTGTCAGCAGACCGTGGTCTGACCTCTGATGTGTCAGCAGACTGTTGTCTGTCCTCTTATGTGTCAGCAGTCTGTTGTCGTATTGATGTTTACCTCCACATGTATTTTGATTAAAAACTTCATCTTTAGGGGTCTACTGTCTTAGTCATTAATTAGATATTTTGTTCACATTCTGCTGCTCTTCAGAATCATCTGCTTTTCTGACACCTATAATATGTGTGTTAAGTAGGTGTTTCTGTGTGTCATGTTAAAGTCAATAGCCTAATATTATATTAGTGCCATGGCTTGGTGTTATCATACAGTTATAGTCAAAAAGCTCATTTTAATGCTTTCTATGATCTGCATTAGGTGATGTTATAATGTTCATGGGATTAGTGATAATACTGGTGCACAATAATTAGCCACTGTCACTGTTAGTAGCTTCATGATACCGTGTATGCACTATCATAATTAGCCACTGTCACTGTTAGTAGCCTCATGATACCGTGTATGCACTATCATAATTAGCCACTGTCACTGTTAGTAGCCTCATGATACCGTGTATGCACTATCATAATTAGCCACTGTCACTGTTAGTAGCCTCATGATACCGTGTATGCACTATCATAATTAGCCACTGTTACTGTTCATAGCCTCATGATACCGTGTATGCACTATCATAAGTGTTGATATAGGGTCCTTTTTATTTAGGATTTTTTTCCTACTAGTTGCCTTTTTGGGGTCTATATCACTTTGTCAAATAATCTAGTCATCGAATCACTATTAATCAAAGTCACCTAAGTGAAAGCTCATTTCAGCGAACGATCGTTTCAGTGAATTTTTTCTCAGGGAAAGGAAGTAGTTGGACATCATTGAGAATTTGCCCTTTTCCTCACTATAGTGCGATCTCAGAGTTAGTATATCTAGTTAGGGTGGTGGGGGCGCAGACCCCCACATTAAAAGATGTGGGGGGAAAATCCTCCTACTTTGCTGAGTTTTAAATTGTGTAGTGTTTGTTACAGATGGTAGCTGGCCCACTAGTTTCTTTCCCTTGGAGAATATTCGCTGGAACGCTCATTCGCTGAAATGAGCTTTCGCTTAAGTGAGTTCGATTAATAGTGATTCAATGAACAGACTATTCGACAAAGTCATATAGACTCGCCTTTTTGTGCTTTACTTATTAGCTATTCATGCTTGAATGTATATTTGAGCAATAATCGCCCCCACTCATTTTACTTTTTGTAATTTAACCAAATGATATTTTTGTAACATGCTGCCATTATTTTCGAGAACAATGTTCACATTATACCATCTCTGTCCCTTTTTCTTCTTTTCCAGAATATTGTGACCACAAAAAAGAGTTGAATGATCCTTCACTCCTCTGCCTTTGTTGATACATCCATGCCAGCTCACATACGTTGTAGTATTAAGTGGCACTCTGCATTGTGAGAGCTAGTTATGAACTGCAGGTGTCTGTTTGTTTCATAGCTTGTTCATCTGCAGCTGCATTTATAGCAGCCTCACCTGTTAGTACTTGAATTGTACTTTGATCTGTTTCTGTCTTGCTAATGTCCTGGCAGTTCTTGTCTTTGTCCCTTGCTCTTGCTTTGTCTTTCTGATGGCTCCTGCTATGTCTTCCATCCTGTGCTCTCTGATCCTCAGCTGTAGCTCCCCAATTAAATTATGCCTGAGCTGGGCTGAGCTCTGTGATCCTCAGGTATCATTCCCCAATTAATTACCGCCTGAGCTGTGCTGAGCTCTCTGGTCCTCAGCTGTCATTCCCCAGTTAACTACTGCCTGAGCTGTGCTTTCTGATCCTCATCTGTAGCTCCCTAATTAATTACTGACTGAGCTGTGCTGTCTGACCACCAGCTGTTGTTCTCCAATTAATTACTGCCTGAGCTGTGCTTTCTGATCCTCAGCTGTTGTTCTTCAATTAATTACTGACTGAGCTGTGCTCTCTGACCACCAGCTGTTCTCCAATTAATTACTGCCTGAGCTGTGCTTTCTGATCCTCAGCTGTTGTTCCCCAATTAATTACTGCCTGAGCTGTGCTCTGCTCTCTGATCCTCAGCTGTTGTTCCCCAGTTAATTACTGCCTGAGCTGTGCTCTGCTCTCTGATCCTCAGATGCTGTTCCCCAATTAATTACTGCCTGAGCTGTGCTCTGCTCTCTGATCCTCAGCTGTTGTTCCCCAATTAATTACTGCCTGAGCTGTGCTCTCTGATCCTCAGGTGTAGCTTCCCAATTAATTACTGCCTGAGCTGTGTTTTGCTCACGGATCCTCAGCTGTTGTTCCCCAATTAATTACTGCCTGAGCTGTGCTGAGCTCTCTGATCCTCAGCTGTTGTTCTCTAATTAATTACTGCCTTGAGCTGCATACTAGTAAATTTTACTTTCTCTCCAGTGCTCCTTTAGCAGTTGTTTTCCTTTATTTTTTCTTGGTTACTCTGTTAAGATTATCTTGTCTCTCTTCACATTTTGCACTTACAACAGCCCAACATGCTTACAGAACATGGGGGGAGGTAGAAATCTCTGTGCCAGCAGGGAATGATTGGCTCCCATGACTGGGTTACGAGGTGTAGTCCTCTTCGTTTACCTCCACCCTCAGCTATTCCACCACAGTTCTTTAACTAAATGTGTCTGTAATCCCCATCCTGAGTTATCCAATTTAAACAATTTATAGGTTCATAGGAAAGTGCTAGGCAATCAGTCTGCAGACCATTTTAAGCCTAACCAAAATATCCTATTCAAAATACCCTTCTAGCCTCAAGGATGATAAGACACAGTAGAGTGGGACAGAATTTGAGGCTGCCCATCCAGTTATCTAGGTTTGCCTTGAAGGTTGCAAATGTGCTACTCTGCTTGACATGTAATGGACATTTTACCTAGAGGTGAGGGATTCAGTAGGATATGAAATATCACGTCAACATTTCCTATTTATCTGCTGATGATGGTTTAGTTCCTTTAACCAAGTATCTGATGTATCATTAGCTCTGCAAAGGAATAGGAGGTCAACTAGGGTTGGATTTTTATGGCAGGAAAGAGATCTCCATGGAGGTGTCTGTAAGAGAATGAGTGCAGACAAAGGGCTAACCATCTTTCTTGATAACTAAGATTTTTGAGGACATTGATTTTTAGTGATGAGTCCCTGTGATCTCTCAGGTTGTGTCATATGTTTAGATAAACACATACCAAATGGGGCATTATATTCAACAGTCAGTCTGATAAGATATGATTAAATGGGAGTTAAGTCTTCTCTGGATTTAGTAGAGATGCCTTTGGAAATTAGACATGCCAGAAAAAAGGCTTTCAGAACTACTGTGGAAACATGATGGTGAAATGATAAAGAATTATCGACAAGAGTACCAAAATCCCTTGCAGTAAGGTCTGATTGGAGGGGTGCAGCTGCTATTCTGTAAGTGAAACTGTTTTGTGTACCAAAATGGACTAAGCTACATTTTTGTACATTTAATTTGAAACCATCGTCCATTCACCAATTGTTAACATAGTCTAACCCACGTTGGAACAATTTTGAGTCCATTGAATATTGTTGAATATCAAGTAACGACACCCAGTTTACAGTCATCTGTCAACAGCCAATCATAGGGCAGGAGTGCTGGCCTGAAGGTCTGGAAAGTATATGCCAAATAGGGGAGGGCCTAAAACTGAGCCCTGTGGTACACCACTGGTAATTGGTTTACTTTCAAAAGTGGCACCTGTGAGTCTAACCACATAGGTTCTGTCTGACAACCAGTTAGCCGTCCATCGCGCATTATAAAGATTTATATTCAAATTTACAAGTTTATCAATAATGTCTGTATTGGGAACAGTGTGAAAGGCCTTAGCCAGGTCTAGATATGCTTTATGCACTGCATAACCACGGCACCAACATCATTATATCTACGCCTGCATAACTGACTAAACTCAAACTCGAATTATCATAAATCACTGTGTCCCCCAAAAGCAGTCTACTGCCTGCAAGATAAGAACATTTCTCATCCTGTCTAAAACATCAGTCAATTTCTAAGTCAATCACCATTCTGGTACTCTTTAGACAGCCAGTACATATCTATACAATAAATACCATTTAATCACTTGGCCTCATTGATACTAAAAACTATGCCTATCACAAGCAGACCACTCCCCTGCTACCACCAAAACTTGTTAAGAAACATGAGTGAAATTATGAGATATCTACTATATAGAGATGTGTATCCATTTATTTATAACATAACATCAACCCACTAACCTCCCATTACTGCTTTGGAAATGTTAATTGAGGAACACAATTTATTGCATGGATTCATGTTAACTAGATGAAGATAGTTTTGTGAAAAAGAAAAAAAATTCTAAGAATGTTCGCAGAAACTACCTCCAGCAAAAATTCGAAAAAAGTTATTTTTGCACAGAGCAAGCCCCCTTGCATTTTCATACATAGGTGGGGGTACTCCATGCACATTGGGAAAAGACGTAAACATCACTGTCAATGAATATAGCTTTTACGAATGTACTTCAGTCCTTTCATGTTTGCCAAAATTGCCTTTGGCGACCTGACATGTTCCCAGATAACATAACGTTGATGCCTGACTTTGTTACAATAATTAATCTCTGTTTCTAAAAGAAGACAAATGTCTTTCTCACTACTGCACTTATGACTTCTATTATAATAGCAGCTGCAATATTTCTCCCTCATTGTTGCTTTCCTTATAAAACCTCATATTCATTAGTTTTTATATTGTTGCTTTCCTTATAAAACCTCATCTTCATTAGTTTTTATATTGTTGCTTTCCTTATAAAATCTCATCTTCATTAATTTTTATATTGTTGCTGTCCTTATAAAACCTCATCTTCTTTAGTTTTTATACTGTTGAATTCCTTATAAAACCTCATCTTCATTAGTTTTTATATTGTTGCTTTCCTTATAAACCCTCATCTTCATTAGTTTTTTTATTGTTGCTTTCCTTATAAAACCTCATCATCATTAGTTTTTATATTGTTGCTTTCCTTATAAACCCTCATCTTCATTAGTTTTTATATTGTTGCTTTCCTTATAAACCCTCATCTTCATTAATTTTATATTGTTGCTTTCCTTATAAACCCTCATCTTCATTAGTTTTTATATTGTTGCTTTCCTTATAAACCCTCATCTTCATTAGTTGTTATATTGTTGCTTTCCTTATAAACCATCATCTTCATTAGCTTTAATATTGTTGCTTTCCTTATAAACCCTCATCTTCATTAGTTTTTATATGTTGCTTTCCTTATAAAACCTCATCTTCATTAGTTTTTATAGTGTTGCTTTCGTTATAAACCCTCATCTTCATTAGTTTTTATAGTGTTACTTTCCTTATAAAACATCATCTTCATTAGTTTTTATAGTGTTGCTTTCGTTATAAACCCTCATCTTCATTAGTTTTTATAGTGTTGCTTTCGTTATAAACCCTCAGCTTCACTAGTTGTTATATTATTGCTTTCCTTATAAACCCTCATCTTCATTAGTTGTTATATTGTTGCTTTCCTTATAAACCCTCATCTTCATTAGTTGTTATATTGTTGCTTTCCTTAAAAACCCTCATCTTCATTAGTTGTTATATTGCTGCTTTCCTTATGAACCCTCATCTTTATTAGTTGTTATATTGTTGCTTTCCTTATAAACCCTCATCTTCATTAGTTTTTATATTGTTGTTTCCTTATAAACCCTCATCTTCATTAATTTTTATATTGTTGCTTTCCTTATAAACCCTCATCTTCATTAGTTTTTATATTGTTGCTTTCCTTATAAAACTTCATCTTCATTAGTTTTTATAGTGTTACTTTCCTTATAAACTCTGATCTTTATTAGTTGTTATATTGTTGCTTTCCTTATAAACCCTCAACTTCATTAGTTGTTATATTGTTGCTTTCCTTATAAACCCTCATCTTCATTAGTTGTTATATTGTTGCTTTCCTTAAAAACCCTCATTTTCATTAGTTGTTATATTGTTGCTTTCCTTATGAACCCTCATCTTCATTAGTTGTTATATTGTTGCTTTTCTTATAAACCCTCATCTTCATTAGTTGTTATATTGTTGCTTTCCTTATAAACCCTCATCTTCATTAGTTGTTATATTGTTGCTTTCCTTATAAACCCTCATCTTCATTAGTTTTTATATTGTTGCTTTGTTTATAAACCCTCATCTTCATTAGTTTTGATATTGTTGCTTTCCTTATAAACCCTCATCTTCATTAGTTTTTATAGTGTTGCTTTCCTTATAAACCCTCATCTTCATTAGTTGTTATATTGTTGCTTTCCTTCTAAACCCTCATCTTCATTAGTTTTTATATTGTTGTTTTCCTTATAAACCCATATCTTCATTAGTTTTTATATTGTTGCTTTCCTTATAAAACATCATCCTCATTGGTTGTTATATTGTTTTCCTTATAAAACCTCATCTTCATTAGTTTTTATATTGTTGCTTTCCTTATAAACCTTCATCTTCATTAGTTTTTATATTGTTGCTTTCCTTATAAACCCTCATCTTCATTAGTTTTTATATTGTTGCTTTCCTTATAAACCCTCATCTTCATTAATTTTTATATTGTTGCTTTCCTTATAAAACCTCATATTCTTTAGTTTTTATATTGTTGAATTCCTTATAAAACCTCATCTTCATTAGTTTTATATTGTTGCTTTCCTTATAAACCCTCATCTTCATTAGTTTTTTATTGTTGCTTTCCTTATAAAACCTCATCATCATTAGTTTTATTCTGTTGCTTTCCTTATAAACCCTCATCTTCATTAGTTTTTATATTGTTGCTTTCCTTATAAACCCTCATCTTCATTCATTTTTATATTGTTGCTTTCCTTATAAACCCTCATCTTCATTAGTTTTTATATTGTTGCTTTCCTTATAAACCCTCATCTTCATTAGTTGTTATATTGTTGCTTTCCTTATAAACCATCATCTTCATTAGTTTTAATATTGTTGCTTTCCTTATAAACCCTCATCTTCATTAGTTTTTATATTGTTGCTTTCCTTATAAAACCTCATCTTCATTAGTTTTTATAGTGTTGCTTTCGTTATAAACCCTCATCTTCATTAGTTTTTATAGTGTTACTTTCCTTATAAAACTTCATCTTCATTAGTTTTTATAGTGTTGCTTTCATTATAAACCCTCATCTTCATTAGTTTTTATAGTGTTGCTTTCATTATAAACCCTCATCTTCATTAGTTGTTATATTGTTGCTTTCCTTATAAACCCTCATCTTCATTAGTTTTTATATTGCTGCTTTCCTTATAAACCATCATCCTCATTAGTTTTTATATTGTTGTTTTCCTTATAAACCCTCATCTTCATTAGTTGTGATATTGTTGCTTTCCTTATAAACCCTCATCTTCATTAGTTTTATATTGTTGCTTTCCTTATAAAACCTCATCTTCATTAGTTTTTATGGTGTTGCTTTCCTTATAAACCCTCATCTTCATTAGTTGTTATATTGTTGCTTTCCTTAAAAACCCTCATCTTCATTAGTTGTTATATTGTTGCTTTCCTTATAAACCCTCATCTTCATTAGTTTTTATATTGTTGCTTTCCTTATAAACCCTCATCTTCATTAATTTTTATATTGTTGCTTTCCTTATAAAACCTCATCTTTATTAATTTTATAGTGTTGCTTTCCTTGTAAACCCTCATCTTCATTAGTTTTTATATTGTTGTTTCCTTATAAACCCTCATCTTCATTAGTTTTTATATTGTTGTTTCCTTATAAACCCTCATCTTCATTAGTTTTTATATTGTTGCTTTCCTTAAAAAAAAACTCATCTTCATTAACTTTTGTATTGTTGCTTTCCTTATAAAACCTCACCTTCATTAGTTTTTATAGTGTTGCTTTCCTTATAAACCCTCTTCTTCATTAGTTGTTATATTGTTGCTTTCCTTATAAATCCTCATCTTCATTAGTTGTTATATTGTTGCTTTCCTTATAAACCGTCATCTTCATTAGTTTTTATATTGTTGCTTTCATTATAAACCCTCATCTTCATTAATTTTTATATTGTTGCTTTCATTAGTTTTTATATTGTTGCTTTCCTTATAAACCCTCATCTTCATAATTTTTATATTGTTGCTTTCCTTTAAAACCTCATCTTCATTAGTTTTTATAGTGTTGCTTTCCTTTTAAGCCCTCATCTTCATTAGTTTTTATAGTGTTGCTTTCTTTTTAAACCCTCATCTTCATTAGTTTTTATATTGTTGCTATCCTTATAAAACATCATCTTTAGTTTTTATAGTGTTGCTTTCCTTATAAAACCTCAAGTTCATTAGTTTTTATAGTGTTGCTTTCCTTATAAACCCTCATCTTCACTAGATTTTATAGTGTTGCTTTCCTTATAAACCCTTATCTTCACTAGTTGTTATATTGTTACTTTCCTTATAAAACCTCATCTTCATTAGTTATATTGTTGCCTTCCTTATAAACCCTCATGTTCATTAGTTGTTATATTGTTGCTTTCCTTATAAACCCTCATCTTCATTAGTTTTTATATTGTTGCTTTCCTTATAAAACATCTTCTTTAGTTTTTATAGTGTTGCTTTCCTTATAAAACCTCAAGTTCATTAGTTTTTATAGTGTTGCTTTCCTTATAAACCCTCATCTTCCTTAGTTTTTATAGTGTTGCTTTCCTTATAAACCCATCATCTTCATTAGTTTTTATATTGTTGTTTCCTTATAAACCCTCATCTTCATTAGTTTTCAAATTGTTGTTTCCTTATAAACCCTCATCTTCATTAGTTTTTATATTGTTGCTTTCCTTATAAAACCTCATCTTCATTAGCGTTTGTATTGTTGCTTTCCTTATAAAACCTCATCTTCATTAGTTTTTATAGTGTTGCTTTCCTTATAAACCCTCTTCTTCATTAGTTGTTATATTGTTGCTTTCCTTATAAATCCTCATCTTCATTAGTTGTTATATTCTTGCTTTCCTTATAAACCCTCATCTTCATTAGTTTTTATATTGTTGCTTTCATTATAAACCCTCATCTTCATTAATTTTTATATTGTTGCTTTCATTAGTTTTTATATTGTTGCTTTCCTTATAAACCCTCATCTTCATTAATTTTTATATTGTTGCTTTCCTTTAAAACCTCATCTTCATTAGTTTTTATAGTGTTGCTTTCCTTCTAAAGCCTCATCTTCATTAGTTTTTATAGTGTTGCTTTCCTTATAAACCCTCATCTTCATTAGTTTTTATATTGTTGCTTTCCTTATAAACCCTCATCTTCATTAGTTTTTATATTGTTGCTTTCCTTATAAACCCTCATCTTCATTAGTTGTTATGTTGTTGCTTTCCTTATAAACCCTCATCTTCATTAGTTGTTATATTGTTGCTTTCCTTATAAACCCTCATCTTCATTAGTTTTTATATTGTTGCTTTCCTTATAAAACATCTTCTTTAGTTTTTATAGTGTTGCTTTCCTTATAAAACCTCAAGTTCATTAGTTTTTATAGTGTTGCTTTCCTTATAAACCCTCATCTTCATTAGTTTTTATAGTGCTGCTTTCCTTATAAACCCTCATCTTCACTAGTTGTTATATTGTTACTTTCCTTGTAAAACCTCATCTTTATTAGTTATATTGTTGCTTTCCTTATAAACCCTCATCTTCATTAGTTTTTATATTGTTGCTTTCCTTATAAACCCTCATCTTCATTAGTTTTTATATTGTTGTTTTCTTTATAAACCCTCATCTTCATTAGTTTTTATATTGTTGCTTTCCTTATAAACCATCATCTTCGTTAGTTTTTATATTGTTGTTTTCCTTACAAACCCTCATCTTCATTAATTTTTATATTGCTGCTTTCCTTATAAACCCTCATCTTCATTAGTTTTTATTTTGTTGTTTTCCTTATAAACCCTCATCCTCATTCATTTTTATATTGTTGTTTTCCTTATAAACCCTCATCTTCATTAATTTTATATTGTTGCTTTCCTTATAAAACATCATTAAAACCTCATCTTCATTAGTTTTATATTGTTGCTTTCTTTATAAACCCTCATCTTCATTAGTTTTCATATTGTTGCTTTCCTTATAAAAGCCTCATCTTCGTTAGTTTTCATATTGTTCTTTCCTTATAAACCCTCATTTTCATTAGTTTTTATATTGTTGCTTTCCTTATAAACCCTCATCTTCATTAGTTTTATATTGTTGCTTTCCTTATAAAACCTCATCTTCATTAGTTTTATGGTGTTGCTTTCCTTATAAACCCTCATCTTCATTAGTTTTTATATTGATGCTTTCCTTATAAACCCTCATCTTCATTAGTTGTTATATTGTTGATTTCCTGATAAACCCTCATCTTCATTAGTTTTTATATTTCTGCTTTCCTTATAAACCATCATCCTCATTAGTTTTTATATTGTTGTTTTCCTTATAAACCCTCATCTTCATTAGTTGATATATTGTTGCTTTCCTTATAAACCCTCATCTTCATTAGTTTTTATATTGTTGCTTTCCTTATAAAACCTCATCTTCATTAGTTTTTATGGTGTTGCTTTCCTTATAAACCCTCATCTTCATTAGTTGTTATATTGTTGCTTTCCTTATAAACCCTCATCTTCATTAGTTGTTATATTGTTGCTTTCTTTATAAACCCTCATCTTCATTAGTTTTTATATTGTTGCTATCCATATAAACCCTCATCTTCATTAATTTTATATTGTTGCTTTCCTTAAAAACCTCATCTTCATTAATTTTATAGTGTTGCTTTCCTTGTAAACCCTCATCTTCATTAGTTTTTATATTGTTGTTTCCTTATAAACCCTCATCTTCATTCGTTTTTATAATGTTGTTTCCTTATAAACCCTCATCTTCATTAGTTTTTATATTGTTGCTTTCCTTATAAAACCTCATCTTCATTAGCTTTTGTATTGTTGCTTTCCTTATAAAACTCATCTTCATTAGTTTTTATAGTGTTGCTTTCCTTATAAACCATCATCTTCGTTAGTTTTTATATTGTTGTTTTCCTTATAAACCCTCATCTTCATTAATTTTTATATTGCTGCTTTCCTTATAAACCCTCATCTTCATTAGTTTTTATTTTGTTGTTTTCCTTATAAACCCTCATCCTCATTCTTTTTTATATTGTTGTTTTCCTTATAAACCCTCATCTTCATTAATTTTTATATTGTTGCTTTCCTTATAATACATCATTAAAACCTCATCTTCATTAGTTTTTATATTGTTGCTTTCCTTATAAAACCCTCATCTTCATTAGTTTTCATATTGTTGCTTTCCTTATGAACCCTCATTTTCATTAGTTTTTATATTGTTGCTTTCCTTATAAGCCATCATCTTCATTAGTTTTTATATTGTTGCTTTCCTTATAAACCCTCAACTTCATTAGTTTTTATACTGTTGCTTTACTTATAAACTCTCATCTTCATTAGTTGTTATATTGTTGCTTTCCCTGTAAACCCTCATCTTCATTAGTTTTTATATTGTTGCTTTCCTTATAAACCCTCATCTTCATTAATGTTTTTATTGTTGATTTCCTTGTAAACCCTCATCTTCATTAATTTTAATATTGCTGCTTTCCTTATAAACTCTCATCTTCATTAGTTTTTATAGTGTTGCTTTCCTTATAAACCCTCATCTTCGTTAGTTTTTATCTTGTTTTTTTTCCTTATAAACCCTCATCCTCATTAGTTTTTATCTTGTTGTTTTCCTTATAAACCCTCATCTTCACTAATTTTTATATTGCTGCTTTCCTTATAAACCCTCATCTTCATTAGTTTTTATATTGTTGTTTTCCTTATAAACCCTCATCCTCATTAGTTTTTATATTGTTGTTTTCCTTATAAACCCTCATCTTCATTAATTTTTATATTGTTGCTTTCCTTATACAACATCATTAAAACCTCATCTTCATTAGTTTTATATTGTTGCTTTAATTATAAACCCTCATCTTCATTAGTTTTCATATTGTTGCTTTCCTTATAAAACCCTCATCTTCATTAGTTTTCATATTGTTGCTTTCCTTATAAACCCACATTTTCATTAGTTTTTATATTGTTGCTTTACTTATAAACCCTCATCTTCATTAGTTTTTATATTTTTGCTTTCCTTATAAACCCTCATCTTCATTAGTTTTTTTTATTGTTGCTTTCCCTGTAAACCCTGATCTTCATTAGTTTTTATATTGTTGCTTTCCTTATAAACCCTCATCTTCATTAATTTGTATATTGTTGCTTTCCTTATAAACCCTCATCTTCATTAGTTGTTATATTGTTGTTTTCCTTATAAACCCTCATCCTCATTAGTTTTTATCTTGTTTTCCTTATAAACCCTTATCTTCATTAATTTTTATATTGTTGCTTTCCTTATAAACCCTCATCTTCATTAGTTTTTATATTGTTGCTTTC
Source organism: Protopterus annectens (assembly GCF_019279795.1). NCBI lineage: Eukaryota > Metazoa > Chordata > Ceratodontiformes > Protopteridae > Protopterus > Protopterus annectens. Next base: position 312,808,849 of record NC_056744.1, read on the forward strand.
CTTATAAACCCTCATCTTCATTAGTTGTTATGTTGTTGCTTTCCTTATAAACCCTCATCTTCATTAGTTGTTATATTGTTGCTTTCCTTATAAACCCTCATCTTCATTAGTTTTTATATTGTTGCTTTCCTTATAAAACATCTTCTTTAGTTTTATAGTGTTGCTTTCCTTATAAAACCTCAAGTTCATTAGTTTTTATAGTGTTGCTTTCCTTATAAACCCTCATCTTCATTAGTTTTTATAGTGCTGCTTTCCTTATAAACCCTCATCTTCACTAGTTGTTATATTGTTACTTTCCTTGTAAAACCTCATCTTTATTAGTTATATTGTTGCTTTCCTTATAAACCCTCATCTTCATTAGTTTTTATATTGTTGCTTTCCTTATAAACCCTCATCTTCATTAGTTTTTATATTGTTGCTTTCTTTATAAACCCTCATCTTCATTAGTTTTTATATTGTTGCTTTCCTTATAAACCATCATCTTCGTTAGTTTTTATATTGTTGTTTTCCTTATAAACCCTCATCTTCATTAATTTTTATATTGCTGCTTTCCTTATAAACCCTCATCTTCATTAGTTTTTATTTTGTTGTTTTCCTTATAAACCCTCATCCTCATTCATTTTTATATTGTTGTTTTCCTTATAAACCCTCATCTTCATTAATTTTTATATTGTTGCTTTCCTTATAAAACATCATTAAAACCTCATCTTCATTAGTTTTTATATTGTTGCTTTCTTTATAAACCCTCATCTTCATTAGTTTTCATATTGTTGCTTTCCTTATAAAAGCCTCATCTTCGTTAGTTTTCATATTGTTCTTTCCTTATAAACCCTCATTTTCATTAGTTTTTATATTGTTGCTTTCCTTATAAGCCCTCATCTTCATTAGTTTTTATATTGTTGCTTTCCTTATAAACCCTCATCTTCATTAGTTTTTATATTGTTGCTTTCTTTATAAAACCTCATCTTCATATAGTTTTTATGGTGTTGCTTTCCTTATAAACCCTCATCTTCATTAGTTTTTATATTGATGCTTTCCTTATAAACCCTCATCTTCATTAGTTGTTATATTGTTGATTTCCTGATAAACCCTCATCTTCATTAGTTTTTATATTTCTGCTTTCCTTATAAACCATCATCCTCATTAGTTTTTATATTGTTGTTTTCCTTATAAACCCTCATCTTCATTAGTTGATATATTGTTGCTTTCCTTATAAACCCTCATCTTCATTAGTTTTTATATTGTTGCTTTCCTTATAAACCCTCATCTTCATTAGTTTTTATATTGTTGCTTTCCTTATAAAACCTCATCTTCATTAGTTTTTATAGTGTTGCTTTCGTTATAAACCCTCATCTTCATTAGTTTTTATAGTGTTACTTTCCTTATAAAACATCATCTTCATTAGTTTTTATAGTGTTGCTTTCATTATAAACCCTCATCTTCATTAGTTTTTATAGTGTTGCTTTCGTTATAAACCCTCATCTTCATTAGTTGTTATATTGTTGCTTTCCTTATAAACCCTCATCTTCATTAGTTTTTATATTGCTGCTTTCCTTATAAACCATCATCCTCATTAGTTTTTATATTGTTGTTTTCCTTATAAACCCTCATCTTCATTAGTTGTGATATTGTTGCTTTCCTTATAAACCCTCATCTTCATTAGTTTTTATATTGTTGCTTTCCTTATAAAACCTCATCTTCATTAGTTTTTATGGTGTTGCTTTCCTTATAAACCCTCATCTTCATTAGTTGTTATATTGTTGCTTTCCTTAAAAACCCTCATCTTCATTAGTTGTTATATTGTTGCTTTCCTTATAAACCCTCATCTTCATTAGTTTTTATATTGTTGCTTTCCTTATAAACCCTCATCTTCATTAATTTTTATATTGTTGCTTTCCTTATAAAACCTCATCTTTATTAATTTTATAGTGTTGCTTTCCTTGTAAACCCTCATCTTCATTAGTTTTTATATTGTTGTTTCCTTATAAACCCTCATCTTCATTAGTTTTTATATTGTTGTTTCCTTATAAACCCTCATCTTCATTAGTTTTTATATTGTTGCTTTCCTTAAAAAAAAACTCATCTTCATTAGCTTTTGTATTGTTGCTTTCCTTATAAAACCTCACCTTCATTAGTTTTTATAGTGTTGCTTTCCTTATAAACCCTCTTCTTCATTAGTTGTTATATTGTTGCTTTCCTTATAAATCCTCATCTTCATTAGTTGTTATATTGTTGCTTTCCTTATAAACCGTCATCTTCATTAGTTTTTATATTGTTGCTTTCATTATAAACCCTCATCTTCATTAATTTTTATATTGTTGCTTTCATTAGTTTTTATATTGTTGCTTTCCTTATAAACCCTCATCTTCATAATTTTTATATTGTTGCTTTCCTTTAAAACCTCATCTTCATTAGTTTTTATAGTGTTGCTTTCCTTTTAAGCCCTCATCTTCATTAGTTTTTATAGTGTTGCTTTCTTTTTAAACCCTCATCTTCATTAGTTTTTATATTGTTGCTATCCTTATAAAACATCATCTTTAGTTTTTATAGTGTTGCTTTCCTTATAAAACCTCAAGTTCATTAGTTTTTATAGTGTTGCTTTCCTTATAAACCCTCATCTTCACTAGATTTTATAGTGTTGCTTTCCTTATAAACCCTTATCTTCACTAGTTGTTATATTGTTACTTTCCTTATAAAACCTCATCTTCATTAGTTATATTGTTGCCTTCCTTATAAACCCTCATGTTCATTAGTTGTTATATTGTTGCTTTCCTTATAAACCCTCATCTTCATTAGTTTTTATATTGTTGCTTTCCTTATAAAACATCTTCTTTAGTTTTTATAGTGCTGCTTTCCTTATAAAACCTCAAGTTCATTAGTTTTTATAGTGTTGCTTTCCTTATAAACCCTCATCTTCCTTAGATTTTATAGTGTTGCTTTCCTTATAAACCCATCATCTTCATTAGTTTTTATATTGTTGTTTCCTTATAAACCCTCATCTTCATTAGTTTTCAAATTGTTGTTTCCTTATAAACCCTCATCTTCATTAGTTTTTATATTGTTGCTTTCCTTATAAAACCTCATCTTCATTAGCGTTTGTATTGTTGCTTTCCTTATAAAACCTCATCTTCATTAGTTTTTATAGTGTTGCTTTCCTTATAAACCCTCTTCTTCATTAGTTGTTATATTGTTGCTTTCCTTATAAATCCTCATCTTCATTAGTTGTTATATTCTTGCTTTCCTTATAAACCCTCATCTTCATTAGTTTTTATATTGTTGCTTTCATTATAAACCCTCATCTTCATTAATTTTTATATTGTTGCTTTCATTAGTTTTTATATTGTTGCTTTCCTTATAAACCCTCATCTTCATTAATTTTTATATTGTTGCTTTCCTTTAAAACCTCATCTTCATTAGTTTTTATAGTGTTGCTTTCCTTCTAAAGCCTCAACTTCATTAGTTTTTATAGTGTTGCTTTCCTTATAAACCCTCATCTTCATTAGTTTTTATATTGTTGCTTTCCTTATAAACCCTCATCTTCATTAGTTTTTATATTGTTGCTTTCCTTATAAACCCTCATCTTCATTAGTTGTTATGTTGTTGCTTTCCTTATAAACCCTCATCTTCATTAGTTGTTATATTGTTGCTTTCCTTATAAACCCTCATCTTCATTAGTTTTTATATTGTTGCTTTCCTTATAAAACATCTTCTTTAGTTTTTATAGTGTTGCTTTCCTTATAAAACCTCAAGTTCATTAGTTTTTATAGTGTTGCTTTCCTTATAAACCCTCATCTTCATTAGTTTTATAGTGCTGCTTTCCTTATAAACCCTCATCTTCACTAGTTGTTATATTGTTACTTTCCTTGTAAAACCTCATCTTTATTAGTTATATTGTTGCTTTCCTTATAAACCCTCATCTTCATTAGTTTTTATATTGTTGCTTTCCTTATAAACCCTCATCTTCATTAGTTTTTATATTGTTGCTTTCTTTATAAACCCTCATCTTCATTAGTTTTTATATTGTTGCTTTCCTTATAAACCATCATCTTCGTTAGTTTTTATATTGTTGTTTTCCTTACAAACCCTCATCTTCATTAATTTTTATATTGCTGCTTTCCTTATAAACCCTCATCTTCATTAGTTTTTATTTTGTTGTTTTCCTTATAAACCCTCATCCTCATTCATTTTTATATTGTTGTTTTCCTTATAAACCCTCATCTTCATTAATTTTTATATTGTTGCTTTCCTTATAAAACATCATTAAAACCTCATCTTCATTAGTTTTTATATTGTTGCTTTCTTTATAAACCCTCATCTTCATTAGTTTTCATATTGTTGCTTTCCTTATAAAAGCCTCATCTTCGTTAGTTTTCATATTGTTCTTTCCTTATAAACCCTCATTTTCATTAGTTTTTATATTGTTGCTTTCCTTATAAACCCTCATCTTCATTAGTTTTATATTGTTGCTTTCCTTATAAAACCTCATCTTCATTAGTTTTTATGGTGTTGCTTTCCTTATAAACCCTCATCTTCATTAGTTTTTATATTGATGCTTTCCTTATAAACCCTCATCTTCATTAGTTGTTATATTGTTGATTTCCTGATAAACCCTCATCTTCATTAGTTTTTATATTTCTGCTTTCCTTATAAACCATCATCCTCATTAGTTTTTATATTGTTGTTTTCCTTATAAACCCTCATCTTCATTAGTTGATATATTGTTGCTTTCCTTATAAACCCTCATCTTCATTGGTTTTTATATTGTTGCTTTCCTTATAAAACCTCATCTTCATTAGTTTTTATGGTGTTGCTTTCCTTATAAACCCTCATCTTCATTAGTTGTTATATTGTTGCTTTCCTTATAAACCCTCATCTTCATTAGTTGTTATATTGTTGCTTTCTTTATAAACCCTCATCTTCATTAGTTTTTATATTGTTGCTATCCATATAAACCCTCATCTTCATTAATTTTTATATTGTTGCTTTCCTTAAAAAACCTCATCTTCATTAATTTTATAGTGTTGCTTTCCTTGTAAACCCTCATCTTCATTAGTTTTTATATTGTTGTTTCCTTATAAACCCTCATCTTCATTCGTTTTTATAATGTTGTTTCCTTATAAACCCTCATCTTCATTAGTTTTTATATTGTTGCTTTCCTTATAAAACCTCATCTTCATGAGCTTTTGTATTGTTGCTTTCCTTATAAAACTCATCTTCATTAGTTTTTATAGTGTTGCTTTCCTTATAAACCATCATCTTCGTTAGTTTTTATATTGTTGTTTTCCTTATAAACCCTGATCTTCATTAATTTTTATATTGCTGCTTTCCTTATAAACCCTCATCTTCATTAGTTTTTATTTTGTTGTTTTCCTTATAAACCCTCATCCTCATTCTTTTTTATATTGTTGTTTTCCTTATAAACCCTCATCTTCATTAATTTTTATATTGTTGCTTTCCTTATAATACATCATTAAAACCTCATCTTCATTAGTTTTTATATTGTTGCTTTCCTTATAAAACCCTCATCTTCATTAGTTTTCATATTGTTGCTTTCCTTATAAACCCTCATTTTCATTAGTTTTTATATTGTTGCTTTCCTTATAAGCCATCATCTTCATTAGTTTTTATATTGTTGCTTTCCTTATAAACCCTCAACTTCATTAGTTTTTATACTGTTGCTTTACTTATAAACTCTCATCTTCATTAGTTGTTATATTGTTGCTTTCCCTGTAAACCCTCATCTTCATTAGTTTTTATATTGTTGCTTTCCTTATAAACCCTCATCTTCATTAATGTTTTTATTGTTGATTTCCTTGTAAACCCTCATCTTCATTAATTTTTATATTGCTGCTTTCCTTATAAACTCTCATCTTCATTAGTTTTTATAGTGTTGCTTTCCTTATAAACCCTCATCTTCGTTAGTTTTTATCTTGTTTTTTTTCCTTATAAACCCTCATCCTCATTAGTTTTTATCTTGTTGTTTTCCTTATAAACCCTCATCTTCACTAATTTTTATATTGCTGCTTTCCTTATAAACCCTCATCTTCATTAGTTTTTATATTGTTGTTTTCCTTATAAACCCTCATCCTCATTAGTTTTTATATTGTTGTTTTCCTTATAAACCCTCATCTTCATTAATTTTTATATTGTTGCTTTCCTTATACAACATCATTAAAACCTCATCTTCATTAGTTTTTATATTGTTGCTTTAATTATAAACCCTCATCTTCATTAGTTTTCATATTGTTGCTTTCCTTATAAAACCCTCATCTTCGTTAGTTTTCATATTGTTCTTTCCTTATAAACCCTCATTTTCATTAGTTTTTATATTGTTGCTTTCCTTATAAACCCTCATCTTCATTAGTTTTTATATTGTTGCTTTCCTTATAAAACCTCATCTTCATTAGTTTTTATGGTGTTGCTTTCCTTATAAACCCTCATCTTCATTAGTTTTTATATTGATGCTTTCCTTATAAACCCTCATCTTCATTAGTTGTTATATTGTTGATTTCCTGATAAACCCTCATCTTCATTAGTTTTTATATTTCTGCTTTCCTTATAAACCATCATCCTCATTAGTTTTTATATTGTTGTTTTCCTTATAAACCCTCATCTTCATTAGTTGATATATTGTTGCTTTCCTTATAAACCCTCATCTTCATTGGTTTTTATATTGTTGCTTTCCTTATAAAACCTCATCTTCATTAGTTTTTATGGTGTTGCTTTCCTTATAAACCCTCATCTTCATTAGTTGTTATATTGTTGCTTTCCTTATAAACCCTCATCTTCATTAGTTGTTATATTGTTGCTTTCTTTATAAACCCTCATCTTCATTAGTTTTTATATTGTTGCTATCCATATAAACCCTCATCTTCATTAATTTTTATATTGTTGCTTTCCTTAAAAAACCTCATCTTCATTAATTTTATAGTGTTGCTTTCCTTGTAAACCCTCATCTTCATTAGTTTTTATATTGTTGTTTCCTTATAAACCCTCATCTTCATTCGTTTTTATAATGTTGTTTCCTTATAAACCCTCATCTTCATTAGTTTTTATATTGTTGCTTTCCTTATAAAACCTCATCTTCATGAGCTTTTGTATTGTTGCTTTCCTTATAAAACTCATCTTCATTAGTTTTTATAGTGTTGCTTTCCTTATAAACCATCATCTTCGTTAGTTTTATATTGTTGTTTTCCTTATAAACCTTCATCTTCATTAATTTTTATATTGCTGCTTTCCTTATAAACCCTCATCTTCATTAGTTTTTATTTTGTTGTTTTCCTTATAAACCCTCATCCTCATTCTTTTTTATATTGTTGTTTTCCTTATAAACCCTCATCTTCATTAATTTTTATATTGTTGCTTTCCTTATAATACATCATTAAAACCTCATCTTCATTAGTTTTATATTGTTGCTTTCCTTATAAAACCCTCATCTTCATTAGTTTTCATATTGTTGCTTTCCTTATAAACCCTCATTTTCATTAGTTTTTATATTGTTGCTTTCCTTATAAGCCATCATCTTCATTAGTTTTATATTGTTGCTTTCCTTATAAACCCTCAACTTCATTAGTTTTTATACTGTTGCTTTACTTATAAACTCTCATCTTCATTAGTTGTTATATTGTTGCTTTCCTGTAAACCCTCATCTTCATTAGTTTTATATTGTTGCTTTCCTTATAAACCCTCATCTTCATTAATGTTTTTATTGTTGATTTCCTTGTAAACCCTCATCTTCATTAATTTTATATTGCTGCTTTCCTTATAAACTCTCATCTTCATTAGTTTTTATAGTGTTGCTTTCCTTATAAACCCTCATCTTCGTTAGTTTTTATCTTGTTTTTTTTCCTTATAAACCCTCATCCTCATTAGTTTTTATCTTGTTGTTTTCCTTATAAACCCTCATCTTCACTAATTTTTATATTGCTGCTTTCCTTATAAACCCTCATCTTCATTAGTTTTTATATTGTTGTTTTCCTTATAAACCCTCATCTTCCTTAGTTGATATATTGTTGCTTTCCTTATAAACCCTCATCTTCATTGGTTTTTATATTGTTGCTTTCCTTATAAAACCTCATCTTCATTAGTTTTTATGGTGTTGCTTTCCTTATAAACCCTCATCTTCATTAGTTTTTATATTGTTGTTTTCCTTATAAACCCTCATCTTCATTAGTTGATATATTGTTGCTTTCCTTATAAACCCTCATCTTCATTAGTTTTTATATTGTTGCTATCCATATAAACCCTCATCTTCATTAATTTTTATATTGTTGCTTTCCTTAAAAAAACTCATCTTCATTAATTTTATAGTGTTGCTTTCCTTGTAAACCCTCATCTTCATTAGTTTTTATATTGTTGTTTCCTTATAAACCCTCATCTTCATTCGTTTTTATAATGTTGTTTCCTTATAAACCCTCATCTTCATTAGTTTTTATATTGTTGCTTTCCTTATAAAACCTCATCTTCATGAGCTTTTGTATTGTTGCTTTCCTTATAAAACTCATCTTCATTAGTTTTTATAGTGTTGCTTTCCTTATAAACCATCATCTTCGTTAGTTTTTATATTGTTGTTTTCCTTATAAACCCTCATCTTCATTAATTTTTATATTGCTGCTTTCCTTATAAACCCTCATCTTCATTAGTTTTTATTTTGTTGTTTTCCTTATAAACCCTCATCCTCATTCTTTTTTATATTGTTGTTTTCCTTATAAACCCTCATCTTCATTAATTTTTATATTGTTGCTTTCCTTATAATACACCATTAAAACCTCATCTTCATTAGTTTTTATATTGTTGCTTTCCTTATAAAACCCTCATCTTCATTAGTTTTCATATTGTTGCTTTCCTTATAAACCCTCATTTTCATTAGTTTTTATATTGTTGCTTTCCTTATAAGCCATCATCTTCATTAGTTTTTATATTGTTGCTTTCCTTATAAACCCTCAACTTCATTAGTTTGTATACTGTTGGTTTACTTATAAACTCTCATCTTCATTAGTTGTTATATTGTTGCTTTCCTGTAAACCCTCATCTTCATTAGTTTTTATATTGTTGCTTTCCTTATAAACCCTCATCTTCATTAATGTTTTTATTGTTGATTTCCTTGTAAACCCTCATCTTCATTAATTTTTATATTGCTGCTTTCCTTATAAACTCTCATCTTCATTAGTTTTTATAGTGTTGCTTTCCTTATAAACACTCATCTTCGTTAGTTTTTATCTTGTTTTTTCCTTATAAACCCTCATCCTCATTAGTTTTTATCTTGTTGTTTTCCTTATAAACCCTCATCTTCACTAATTTTTATATTGCTGCTTTCCTTATAAACCCTCATCTTCATTAGTTTTTATATTGTTGTTTTCCTTATAAACCCTCATCCTCATTAGTTTTTATATTGTTGTTTTCCTTATAAACCCTCATCTTCATTAATTTTTATATTGTTGCTTTCCTTATACAACATCATTAAAACCTCATCTTCATTAGTTTTTATATTGTTGCTTTAATTATAAACCCTCATCTTCATTAGTTTTCATATTGTTGCTTTCCTTATAAAACCCTCATCTTCATTAGTTTTCATATTGTTGCTTTCCTTATAAACCCACATTTTCATTAGTTTTTATATTGTTGCTTTACTTATAAACCCTCATCTTCATTAGTTTTTATATTGTTGCTTTCCTTATAAACCCTCATCTTCATTAGTTTTTTTTATTGTTGCTTTCCCTGTAAACCCTGATCTTCATTAGTTTTTATATTGTTGCTTTCCTTATAAACCCTCATCTTCATTAATTTGTATATTGTTGCTTTCCTTATAAACCCTCATCTTCATTAGTTGTTATATTGTTGTTTTCCTTATAAACCCTCATCCTCATTAGTTTTTATCTTGTTTTCCTTATAAACCCTTATCTTCATTAATTTTTATATTGTTGCTTTCCTTATAAACCCTCATCTTCATTAGTTTTTATATCGTTGCTTTCCTTATAAACCCTCATCTTCATTAGTTGTTATGTTGTTGCTTTCCTTATAAACCCTCATCTTCATTAGTTGTTATATTGTTGCTTTCCTTATAAACCCTCATCTTCATTAGTTTTTATATTGTTGCTTTCCTTATAAAACATCTTCTTTAGTTTTTATAGTGTTGCTTTCCTTATAAAACCTCAAGTTCATTAGTTTTTATAGTGTTGCTTTCCTTATAAACCCTCATCTTCATTAGTTTTTATAGTGCTGCTTTCCTTATAAACCCTCATCTTCACTAGTTGTTATATTGTTACTTTCCTTGTAAAACCTCATCTTTATTAGTTATATTGTTGCTTTCCTTATAAACCCTCATCTTCATTAGTTTTTATATTGTTGCTTTCCTTATAAACCCTCATCTTCATTAATTTTTATATTGCTGCTTTCCTTATAAACCCTCATCTTCATTAGTTTTTATTGTTGCTTTCCTTATAAACCATCATCTTCGTTAGTTTTTATATTGTTGTTTTCCTTATAAACCCTCATCTTCATTAATTTTATATTGCTGCTTTCCTTATAAACCCTCATCTTCATTAGTTTTATTTTGTTGTTTTCCTTATAAACCCTCATCCTCATTCATTTTTATATTGTTGTTTTCCTTATAAACCCTCATCTTCATTAATTTTTATATTGTTGCTTTCCTTATAAAACATCATTAAAACCTCATCTTCATTAGTTTTTATATTGTTGCTTTCTTTATAAACCCTCATCTTCATTAGTTTTCATATTGTTGCTTTCCTTATAAAAGCCTCATCTTCGTTAGTTTTCATATTGTTCTTTCCTTATAAACCCTCATTTTCATTAGTTTTTATATTGTTGCTTTCCTTATAAGCCCTCATCTTCATTAGTTTTTATATTGTTGCTTTCCTTATAAACCCTCATCTTCATTAGTTTTTATATTGTTGCTTTCCTTATAAAACCTCATCTTCATTAGTTTTTATGGTGTTGCTTTCCTTATAAACCCTCATCTTCATTAGTTTTTATATTGATGCTTTCCTTATAAACCCTCATCTTCATTAGTTGTTATATTGTTGATTTCCTGATAAACCCTCATCTTCATTAGTTTTATATTTCTGCTTTCCTTATAAACCATCATCCTCATTAGTTTTTATATTGTTGTTTTCCTTATAAACCCTCATCTTCATTAGTTGATATATTGTTGCTTTCCTTATAAACCCTCATCTTCATTAGTTTTTATATTGTTGCTTTCCTTATAAAACCTCATCTTCATTAGTTTTTATGGTGTTGCTTTCCTTATAAACCCTCATCTTCATTAGTTGTTATATTGTTGCTTTCCTTATAAACCCTCATCTTCATTAGTTGTTATATTGTTGCTTTCTTTATAAACCCTCATCTTCATTAGTTTTTATATTGTTGCTATCCATATAAACCCTCATCTTCATTAATTTTTATATTGTTGCTTTCCTTAAAAAACCTCATCTTCATTAATTTTATAGTGTTGCTTTCCTTGTAAACCCTCATCTTCATTAGTTTTTATATTGTTGTTTCCTTATAAACCCTCATCTTCATTCGTTTTTATAATGTTGTTTCCTTATAAACCCTCATCTTCATTAGTTTTTATATTGTTGCTTTCCTTATAAAACCTCATCTTCATTAGCTTTTGTATTGTTGCTTTCCTTATAAAACTCATCTTCATTAGTTTTTATAGTGTTGCTTTCCTTATAAACCATCATCTTCGTTAGTTTTTATATTGTTGTTTTCCTTATAAACCCTCATCTTCATTAATTTTTATATTGCTGCTTTCCTTATAAACCCTCATCTTCATTAGTTTTTATTTTGTTGTTTTCCTTATAAACCCTCATCCTCATTCTTTTTTATATTGTTGTTTTCCTTATAAACCCTCATCTTCATTAATTTTTATATTGTTGCTTTCCTTATAATACATCATTAAAACCTCATCTTCATTAGTTTTTATATTGTTGCTTTCCTTATAAAACCCTCATCTTCATTAGTTTTCATATTGTTGCTTTCCTTATAAACCCTCATTTTCATTAGTTTTTATATTGTTGCTTTCCTTATAAGCCATCATCTTCATTAGTTTTATATTGTTGCTTTCCTTATAAACCCTCAACTTCATTAGTTTTATACTGTTGCTTTACTTATAAACTCTCATCTTCATTAGTTGTTATATTGTTGCTTTCCCTGTAAACCCTCATCTTCATTAGTTTTTATATTGTTGCTTTCCTTATAAACCCTCATCTTCATTAATGTTTTTATTGTTGATTTCCTTGTAAACCCTCATCTTCATTAATTTTTATATTGCTGCTTTCCTTATAAACTCTCATCTTCATTAGTTTTTATAGTGTTGCTTTCCTTATAAACCCTCATTTTCGTTAGTTTTTATCTTGTTTTTTTTCCTTATAAACCCTCATCCTCATTAGTTTTTATCTTGTTGTTTTCCTTATAAACCCTCATCTTCACTAATTTTTATATTGCTGCTTTCCTTATAAACCCTCATCTTCATTAGTTTTTATATTGTTGTTTTCCTTATAAACCCTCATCCTCATTAGTTTTATATTGTTGTTTTCCTTATAAACCCTCATCTTCATTAATTTTTATATTGTTGCTTTCCTTATACAACATCATTAAAACCTCATCTTCATTAGTTTTTATATTGTTGCTTTAATTATAAACCCTCATCTTCATTAGTTTTCATATTGTTGCTTTCCTTATAAAACCCTCATCTTCATTAGTTTTCATATTGTTGCTTTCCTTATAAACCCACATTTTCATTAGTTTTTATATTGTTGCTTTACTTATAAACCCTCATCTTCATTAGTTTTTATATTGTTGCTTTCCTTATAAACCCTCATCTTCATTAGTTTTTTTTATTGTTGCTTTCCCTGTAAACCCTGATCTTCATTAGTTTTTATATTGTTGCTTTCCTTATAAACCCTCATCTTCATTAATTTGTATATTGTTGCTTTCCTTATAAACCCTCATCTTCATTAGTTGTTATATTGTTGTTTTCCTTATAAACCCTCATCCTAATTAGTTTTTATCTTGTTTTCCTTATAAACCCTTATCTTCATTAATTTTTATATTGTTGCTTTTCTTATAAACCCTCATCTTCATTAGTTTTTATATTGTTGCTTTCCTTATAACACATCTTCATTATTTTTTTATTGTTTCTTTCCTCATAAAACCTCATCTTCATTAGTTTTTATATTGTTGCTTTCCTTATAAAACCATCATCTTCATTAGTTTTTATATTGTTGCTTTCCTTATAAACCCTCATCTTCATTAATTTTTATATTGTTGCTTTCCTTCAAAAAACTCATCTTCATTAGTTTTTAAATTGTTGCTTTCCTTATAAAACCCTCATCTTCATTAGTTTTTATATTGTTGCTTTCCTTATAAACCCTCATCTTCATTAGTTGTTATATTGTTGTTTTCCTTATAAACCCTCATCCTCATTAGTTTTTATCTTGTTTTCCTTATAAACCCTCATCCTCATTAGTTTTTATATTGCTGCTTTCCTTATAAACCCTCATCTTCATTAGTTTTTATATTGTTGTTTTCCTTATAAACCCTCATCTTCATTAGTTTTTATATTGTTGCTTTCCTTATAAAACCTCATCTTCATTAGTTTTTATATTGTTGGTTTCCTTATAAAACCTCATCTTCATTAGTTTTTATATTGTTGTTTCCTTATAAAACCTCATCTTCATTAACTTTTTTAGTGTTGCTTTCCTTATAAAACCTCATCTTCATTAGTTTTTATGGTCTTGCTTTCCTTATAAACCCTCATCTTCATTAGTTGTTATATTGTTGCTTTCCTTATAAACCCTCATCTTCATTAGTTTTTATATTGTTGTTTTCCTTGTAAACCCTCATCTTCATTAATTTTTATATTGTTGCTTTCCTTATAAACCCTCTTTTTCATTAGTTTTTATATTGTTGCTTTCCTTATAAGCCCTCATCTTCATTAGTTTTTATATTGTTATTTTCCTTGTAAACCCTCATCTTCATTAATTTTTATATTGTTGCTTTCCTTATAAACCCTCATCTTCGTTGCTTTTTATATTGTTGCTTTCCTTATAAACCTGCCTCTTAATTAATTTGTATATTGTTGCTTTCCTTATAAAACCTCATCTTCATTAGTTGTTATATTGTTGCTTTCCTTATAAAACCTCATTTTCATTAGTTGTTATATTGTTGCTTTCCCTATAAACCCTTATCTTCGTTGGTTCTTATATTGTTGTTTTTCTTATAAACCCTCATCATCATTAGTTTTTATCTTGTTGTTTTCCTTATAAAATCTCATCTTCATTAGTTTTTATATTGTTGCTTTCCTTATAAACCCTAATCTTCATTAGTTGTTATATTGTTGCTTTCCTTATAAACCCTCATCTTCATTAGTTGTTATATTGTTGCTTTCCTTAAAAACCCTCATCTTCATTAGTTTTTATATTGTTGATTTCCTTATAAACCCTCATCTTCATTAGTTGTTATATTGTTGCTTTCCTTATAAACCCTCATCTTCATTAGTTTTTATATTGTTGCTTTCCTTATAAACCCTCATCTTCATTAGTTTTTATATTGTTTTTTCCTTATAAACCCTCACCTTCATTAGCTTTTTTAGTGTTGCTTTCCTTATAAATCCTCATCTTCATTAATTGTTATATTGTTGCTTTCCTTATAAACCCTCATCTTCATTAGTTGTTATATTGTTACTTTCCTTAAAAACCCTCATCTTCATTAGTTTTTATATTGTTGCTTTCCTTATAAACCCTCATCTTCATTAGTTTTTATATTGTTGTTTCCTTATAAACCCTCATCTTCATTAGTTTTTTATTGTTTCTTTCCTTATAAACCCTCATCTGCATTAGTTGTTATATTGTTGTTTTCCTTATAAACCCTCATCTTCATTAGTTTTTATATTGTTGCTTTCCTTATAATACCTCATCTTCATTAGTTTTTATGAGCAGATCACCAGCCTCGTGTTTTCCATACATTGCACACTACAGTTCTACACCACCTCATTAGTCTCATATAGTTCAGGAATGAAGTTAAAATTCTTGCTGGCTGCAAACAACATAGAAACTCTTCATCACCTAATGACATCTGCTGTGCACATTGACTACCTTCCTGTTTGTAATCCATTGTACCCAATGAGTATTTTTTTGCTAAGGCCTCTTTGAACATTTTTCCATCATTCCTCTTATTGCAAATACCCCCTCCACAATTTCTCTCCACCTCCCTCACATGCCTGCTTTACTCCCAGTTCTACTTCAAACACATTAAACTTAAAGATAACGTCATATGTGACAGGTGAGCATCATATGTCTTTCATTGAAGTATCTCATGCATGCCTGAAGCATGTGTGCCCACATGAATTACTCAATACACACCTGTCAGGCATTTATACTTGTCTGAGATACACCTGTTGCACACATGTCACATGTTAATTAGCTGGGTCTTCCCTATCATGCCTTAATACTTATCTGACACATGTATGAAGCACACATGTCCAAATTAGTTACTCGATACTCAGCCATCAGGCCTTGCTACTTCTCGCAGATACACCTGATTTACCCTGCCACATTAGCTATTGCATAGCCAAGTTAGCTACTCACTAGCCACATTAGCTAATCACTAGCCACATTAGCTACTCACTAGCCACATTAGCTACTCACTAGTCATGTTAGCTACTCACTATTCACCTCTGTCATGCCCTGGTGTCTCACCTTCATTCTACCACACAATACGTACTTGTCATGCAGTGATCCACATATGCCATATGGTCACTTTTTTGTATAATGTTCACTTGTCCAAAAGTGATATGCACCTGCCACATGTCTTTTACATAATACTTACCCAGAAAACATGTATGCTTAGGTGATCCATGCCTAGAATACAACAACCTCATATTATTTATGTGATACACACATGCCATCTGCTATTTATCTGACAGAAACCTATCAGGTATTACTACTTACCTGATGCATGTTTATTAATCCTATCCTGTTATTTTAACTTAGATAAATATTACAGGTTTGTGTACTTTCTTACTTCATGCATACCTTTTGATTTGTTTGTTCACTCAGCGTGTACTTTGCCATGCATTATCATATACCTAGTCATGTCTCTGAATATTGCTGTTTAGCTAAAATGCAGAGGTACTGAATTACAGTTCAGAATTATACATGTGGTAGTCCACCCATATGGCTACAGGTCAAAGCTGTGAATGCTCATATGAGCAAATGATTTTTGAACCTGTAAATAAGAGCAAATACTCACTTGATCAAAAGTTGTTTTGTATGGACTTGTTTGCCAGCGACTGGTATGAGATCATGTTGCAGCTGGGTACAGAAATTTGCCCTTACCCCAGTGTTGTGCAATCTTAGAACTGGTATATATAGTTAGCAGGGGGAATGGGGGATGCGAGGGAGCTTGGCCATGGCAAAAAATAT
This sequence comes from Protopterus annectens, assembly GCF_019279795.1. Lineage (NCBI taxonomy): Eukaryota > Metazoa > Chordata > Ceratodontiformes > Protopteridae > Protopterus > Protopterus annectens. The sequence continues at coordinate 312,825,294 of NC_056744.1, forward strand.
TTTTTGTTATGGTTATTAGTGATCATTTTAGATTCACTCTAAAATGATCGCTGTTTTTACGTACACTCATGAGACAGGTCATTGTTAGATGAGACAATCACACACACACAAATATACATATATGTACGCACACAGGCACGTGTGTGTGTGTGTGTGTGTGTGTGTGTGTGTGTGTGTGTGTGTGTGTGTGTATATAGATACACTTAGGGGCTGTTTTTGCTTGGCACACTGATGTTGTGATGTATGTGTTACCTGGTTTCCGTTGTCGGGTGGAGGAGGCTTGGGTGTATGCTTAGAAGGTCTCTGTTGTTTAGGCAGGTTCTTATTTAGAGCCTCCGAGTATATTTTTGTGTGTTCCTGAGAGTTGTTTGCTGGTGCAGCTATGGCTGGTCTATGTGAGTCTGGTAATGTGGTGCTAGTGTTGCCCTTCTCCTTGTGACTGGATGATCCAGTTGTGGGTTGAGAGAGCTTAGCCTCCAGCTTGGCTGTGTAGCTGCATCTCTCACATATGTTTGTGTTGGTTGGGAGGAGGAGGGGGTTGTCTGTGTACATGAGGCAATTGTAACATTGCCTCAGGATGCCCAGCTTCACCAGCTGGACTGGAGAGTACACCTGAAGCTGTCCCTTGAACATGACTGAATAGATGGTTTGGACTGTATTGCTGATTGGATGAGTAAAGAGACTTATACTTCCTGAGTGCCAGCTGTAGGCTAGTGCTAGTTTTAGTGAGTTTTAGTAAGTGCTGGTCTTAAAATGCCTTATTTCTAGTGCTGGGTTGAAGTGTATCAAGTTTCAAGGGAAAAACTGAAGTGCAGTCTTCATGGAGCCTGGAGTAGTTTAACCGCAGCTAAACAGCACTGCGCGGTGCACAAACCCATGCAAAATCGCGCTAAGTGTTTTTTATACCAGGGAGATCAAAAGGATAGAAGTTAGCCCAAAATGGCCAATGAGCTACAAGTTGCTGGGCTGGGACCACTTCTACAGGGACAGATAGGCTGCTCAGAGTTCCCTCTCTCACAGTGAACAAGGAAGGCACCTAACTATCGAAGTATGATATGGGCAACACAGGAACCTTTACCACAGTCCTGGATTCAGCAAAGCCTGAAAACTGGACTAGACTAGTTCAGAAGGCGGGAAAACAAGGAGTTTTTTTGTGTGTGTTTTTTTTTTCAGAAACAACAGAAATGCAGAGCTTAAATTACTTTAAATACACAGAGGAGGCTAGCGCACTTGAGTGTGTAGCCTGCGACTGTGTTACGGTAACTTTTTTATTTATTTTATTTATTTATTTGCAGTTGGTTTACCAGGATAGTCCATTGGGCCAAAGTGAACCCATTTTCAATGGAGTCCTGAGGAGAAAAGCTCCACAACTAAATAGGTTACAGTAGAGTACTTCATACTAGTTATACAGTTTATATTATAATACAAAAGTTTTGACACAAGAAAACAATTTCAAGTAGTACAGCAAAAACAAGAATAATACAGACTACTGATAAAATTAATAGATTGTACATCCAAAGGAATATTACATGAAAAGTATTGCATTAAATATTTGGAATTTGTATCATATTAGGAAGCACTGTATGACACTACTGAGAAATAATAACATATTGGGAAGCAAACCCTTAGGAGGTGTGGCCTAGTGCATTTTTCCCAATCAGAGGAATGATAATATGCATTAGTTATGGGTAAATAATAAGGAGAAATGCAGGAGGAAAAAAGGCAAAGGGGTGAAGATGGGAATTGCAAGTGATTACCTATGTGGGATGGGAGCAAGAGCATTCCCACCTGGATACTAGATGAGAATGAAGAGCTCTTTTGAAAATAAAATGGTTAGAGGTGGTGCGGATGGATGGCGGTAGAGAGTTCCAAAGGCGAGCAAGGCCATAAGATAGAAGATTTTTCCCTGGGGGACGAGTAAGTTTATAGACTTCTAATAGATTTTGACTGTTGGATCTCAATACACTATCAGGAAGGTGCATTTTAAAGGCTGACAAAAGGGAGGGACAGAGAGAGGAGTTGAAAATGAGCTTGTGAGCAAGAGTTAGTTGTGTGTATGCGAGATAGCTGGGTAGCTCTAGCCATTTTAGTTTCTGGAGAGAGGAACAGTGGTGGGTGGAGGACTTGTGGTTGGTAGCGAACTTGGCTATTTTGTTGTAGCAAGAGGAAAGTTGTGTTTTTAGAGAGGACTGTAGATTAGTTAAGAGTGGAGCTCCATAGAGAAGGGAGGGGATGATAAATGAAGTAGAGTGTGTGATTTTGGCAGCAGGTGTGAGGTATTTATTTTGTCGGTAGAGCATACCAAGTTTTTGATGAGTTTTTTTGATATTTAGCTGTAGGTGAGAGTTGAATTTGAACTGACTATTAATTTGTACCCCAAGTAGCTTGGTCTCTGACACCAGTTCCAAAGGTGAATTATTTTGACTAGTGATAGAGAATGTGTTTATATCGAAAGAGGTAGCTTTAGAGGGGTTAAATAGCATTAACTTGGTTTTGGAGGCATTGAGTGCTAGGTGATTACTTTTCATCCACTGCTCAGTGGTTGTAAAAGCATTTTGAGTCAATTGTAGGAGTGAGGGGATAGAAGAGGCAGAGCATATAATGGTAGAATCATCTGTATATTGGATGATGTCTGAGAATGGGATAGAGTTGTGGAAATCATTTATAAATATATTAAAGAGAAGGGGACCCAGTATGGAGCCCTGGGGTACTCCAGTAGGGGTATTTAGAAATGAGGAGGTGGCCTTTTTCCATTTTACTGCTTGATATCTGTTAGATAAGTAGTTGGAGAACCAGTACAAGGAGGAGGGAGATAGGTTAAGTTTTGAGAGTTTGGTTAGTAGCAGGCTATGGGAGATAGTGTCAAAGGCCTTAGAGAGGTCGAGTAGTAAGGTAGAAATAATTTGGCCAGAGTCACGTGCTTTATTAACAATTTTGAGGAAGGAGAGGAGGGCAGTCATAGTGCTGTGATTTGGTCTGAATCCGTGTTGTGTGCGAGTTAGTAGGTGATTATCTAAAAGGTGAGGAAGGAGTTGTAGTTGAATACACTTTTCTAGGATTTTAGAGATGGGAGACAGGATAGCAATGGGGCGGAAATTAGTAACATTGTAATTGTCGCCCCCTTTATGCAAAGGAATGATATAGGCCTTTTTCCAGATTTGGGCGTATTATACATTCTAGGATAGAGCTGTTGATTAAAATGCTAATGGGGTAGGCGATAGCTTCAGCAGCTATGCTAAGAAAGTAAGAAGGGATGTTATCAGGAGCATCAGTACATGGCTTCAGTTTCAGAAGGAGTTTCTTTATAGTGGACATGGGTATAGGTTTTAATGAGAAAGAGGGAGAGTGTGAGGGGGGAGTTAGGGGCAGATGAAGTAGTTAGAGTAGGAGAAGAAGTGGAGGGATAACAGTTAGTAAAAGGGAGTGAGGGAGTAGTAGCAGTGCAGGGTAGAGTGCTGGGGAGAGAGGGTGGGGGAGTATTAGAGAGTGTAGTGGTGTTGGAGAGAGATGATGTTCATTTGGAAATGGATTCAATGAAAAAGGAATTAAATTGTGTAGCCAGATCTGGTCAGAAGCATTTGGGTCTGCGGTGTTTTGTTTGCTGGGGTTAATTAGAGTAGAGATACCTTTCCAGAATTTCTGAGGGTTTGATATTTTATTGTTTTGGAGTGTGGAGAAATAATTTTGTCGATCAGAGATTATGAGTTTTTTTACTTTGTTTCGAAGAATTTTATATTCATTTTGGACTGGGGGGGGGTTGTTTTTCTGATAGTGTGCCCAGACTTTATCTCTGTGTTGCATAGATGCTAGTATATTTGTGGTAAGCCAAGGGGCTGTTTTAGTTTTAATTCTCTTAGTCCTTAAGGGTGCATGAGGAAAACTTAAATGCAAAAAACGAGAAACAGTAACTTTTTTCAAGTGCATCAAAGAAATAAGTACAGTAAGCAATGCAGATATCACTAGGGATCCACAGAAGCACTGAAAAGCCGCGTTTTAGGTGGGATTAGCGTTTTAGGGAAACAACAAGCAAAAATAATACTTAATCAAGTCCAAAGTCTCTCTTTTGTCTCTCGGCCACTTGTAGGACTCTGCAGGGCACCACGAGGAGCTTGCTGAGCTGTATACAAGCGCAAAACCGTGCTAAGCAGTTCTTATACCAGGGAGATCAAAAGGATAGAAATTAGCCCAAAATGGCCAATGAGCTACAAGTTGCTGGGCTGGGACCACTCCTACAGGGACAGATAGGCTGCTCAGAGTTCCCTCTCTCACAGTGAACAAGGAAGCCACCTAATTATCTATTACCTATTATTTAATATACACTGTTTATTTATCACACATATACTTTCATAGGTTCTTAGATTCATAGGTATATACTAGGCTAATGATGACCAGTGCCTTTATAAGCCTAGCCATGCAGCCCAACCCAGTTGTGTCCCTATGTATCATGGCCATTTATTAGTAGGCGGTATGTTAGTTAGGGGGCTTCTAAAGGTTACGTCTGGGGTATGTTACTTTGAACATAGCTACTGTCTGCCTCTATCTATCAGAAACATGGGGCCCTGACCTATGGTGAATTTTTGATTTCTCATCCATTGGGTCAAGGTTACATTTAAATAGGGTTAAGGATGGACTCTGCTTCACATGGATGGGTAGCCTGTTCCAGAGCATGGGTATCCCCTGAGACACATATCTGTCTCACCAGCATGTCCTATTTATGTTGTAAGCAGAATGTAAGTCCATGGATCTAGTGGTTCTGATGCTGTTTGTTTTGAGGATGTGCAAAAGATCCATGAGAGTTGGATCTGAGGAAGCCTTGTATGCCAGACATAAATACCCTCACAGTAAGCAGTAGGAGACCAGGTGCAGAGGTAGGGCCTTAAGGCCATCCATATAGGATAATGTGTTTATATCCTGGATTTTTCTGGTAAGGTGTCTTTGTGGGCATTCCAACTGTTGCATATGTCTGGTCAGGTACATGCCAAAGGGGGTATTATACTCAATGATGGGCCTGATAAGGGCTGAATAAAGTAGCACTATGACTTCCTTGGACCTGAATGTTATAGCCTTACTTATAAAACGAGCAACATACAATGATTTTCTTACAACCTAGGCCACATGTTGGTCAAAGGTCAGTTCCCACGTCCCAAACTACTGGGTCAACTGTTAATGCTGTTTTGTCAATGGAATAGTTAGCTTGGGTGTCTGTTTTCCCAAAAGGCACTATAAGGCAGTTCTTGGCATTGAGTTTTAATCCATGACTTTGGCACCAGTCATTTGTCTGTGTTAGACTTTCTTGTAGGATGTTTGTGTCATGAGGGGAATCTATGATGGGTCTCAATTTGTAATCATCTGTGAACTTGGTCAGCCAAAGGCCTTTAACATTAGCCTTTACCACCAAAACGTAGATGCCAAATAGGAGCAGTCTCAGCACGGAGCCCTGAGGGTCTCTTAGTGGGTGAGGTCTCACCAATCCTGTCTTCCTGGGTCCTGTCTGTGAACCAGCTGGCTGTCCAGTGAATTATGTAGGGGTTATTTAATGTTTATGCAATCTACACTTAACTGTGTACTAAAAAGTACTGAAGTCAGAGAAAGCTGCCAAGAACTTCTTTCTAAAACTATTTTAGGAAACAGTTTAGCACACTTGTTAAGACACTGAATCAGTAATTAGTGTACCTCTCAACATGTTAGCAGTGAAATTCATAGCACTGATATTTAAAAATCTCATCACAAAGAACAAGTAAACAGCACAATTTCCTATTTACCTGATGAAAATTCTGCAATTGCTACACCCTATACAGTTATCATCAGAAATCTTTGTTTGATCTGATAAAGTTAAGGACCTAAACTGCAGTGTTACACCAACTAAACCATAAAAAGGGCACAGTATACTCAAATCAAGGGGTGGCGTAAGCCAAACAAAATCGGGCTAGGCTTATAATTGCCCCAGGGCAGATAGCCTAGTATGAACCTATGAACCTATGAGTATAATGACCTGGTCATATAGAGAGTAATAAACAGTGGTGAGTCTATTAACATACACAGGATAAAGTTAAGGACCTAAACTGCAGTGTTACACCAACATTATATATCGATCAATTATTCCTTTATTGTATACCTGCATAGTTTGTGATTTCGAGCATGCTACAAACAACTTTTTTATTATTTTGAAAGCAATCCATTTTCAGTTAGTGAATCCTATTGAACAAATGAGGAATAACAAATTAAAATAATGTTATGATACAGACAAAACTTCTCAATTTCTCAAAGTAAATTCTTCCTGTGATGACCTTTTCAATTAAAATATGCATTTTTATTGATCACTGGCTCTTGCTCAGTGGCTTCCTTTCCTTCACCCTACTGATCCATTTGTTCTTCTCCCAGAGTGAGAGCCAGCACTTAGCAACCCAGGTGTAACACTTGTGAGCACTATGGCTTGTTCGTTCCCTGGATGGAGGGCCTTTTCAACCCATTTGTTCCCCTGAAATAAGTGAGACTCATACATTAGGGAGTGGATCAGTCTACTGGCCCCAATGTAGATCCCAATGCGCGCACGCACACACACACACACACACACACATGCACACACACACACACACACACGCACACACACACACACACACACACACACACACACACACACACATAGCGATACACACACTCACACACATACACAGATATACACACACACACACACACACACACACACACACACACACACACACACACACACACACATGCACACGCACGCGCGCGCACACACACACACACATACATATACAGGCGCACACACACACAAACATACAGATACACACACTCACACATATACAGATATACAGACACACACACACACACACACACACACACACACACACACACACACACACACACACACACACACACACACACACACACACATATATACAGAAACACACACACACACACACACACACACACACACACACACACACACACACACACACACACACACACACACACACACACACACACCTATTTTCTGAGTTGTGTAGTTTACTGCATGGCAGCATGAGTTCAGCAGGTACATCTTCTATGGGTACAATATCTCACACACTCTCTAGGTGTCACCCTAGCCACCTTCCACCGCGAGGATGAGCAAGCTGGCAGTAGGCACTCACTCCCATCATCTGTGGTGTCTGTGTTGTAAATTAAAATACTGTAACATAATTATAAATTGACTTCAAAAAGATTATTATGCCAAGTAAAATGCAAAAAAATATATATATATATATATATATATATATATATATATATATATGTATATATATATATAAAATGAATGCATTTGTCATTATAGCTTTTACGTGGATAGAAAAAGTGCAAAGATAATTACAAAAAGATCACTACAACAGCTTGCATGCATTTCTTTTGTAGAATTTCAGTTTTATCTAATAACGGATAGACTACAACCTGAAATAGAAAAGACAAATGCAAAATTAAGATTATACTGCTCAAAGGAGTTTATTTATATATTTTAATTATTTATTTGTATTTGTTAACCAGCATAGAGCACTGATCCACATGGATCTTTTTCGGACACATCCAGGACCAATGTTTCATGAAGTGACTTGCTCAGAATGTCATACAAATGGCAAATAGAAGATGAAGGAATAAAACCATGGAATTAGGACACAAAGCATAAATGTTATAACCTCAATTCTCTGCATTAAGGTTGTTCAATGTTAGTTTGCTAAATACAAGTATTCAACTAAGTTTATTGTCCTTTTTTGTTGACCAGGTTAGTCCCAGTATGCTAATAGCATCTTTTCAGGGGAGATCCATGGTGGCTTTTATACTAATAAGGGAAAATTTTGCCAGAGCATTGAGGAATTTCTCCTACTCTTTTTGATAGGTGCCATGGTGTCTTACATTTACCTGAGCTATCACGAACCCAAGCAGATAGGGCTTAGTTTAACATTTCATGAAAAGGACGGCATACTCAGCAGTGCTGCATAGCTCTGATTCTATACTGCAGTGTTAGTAATCGATCTGTTTAGTGCAGGAACAGAACCCACATCCTTTTACACTAAAGGTGAATGTGCTACCTGTTGCACCACTGGCACTGACTAACACATTAGCCTTGCAGTCAAATGTAGTAATAACAGGAGAGCAGCTATAAGTGCAAGGGAATAACAGCTGAAAAATGCCGTGATAATATAAAACAGTTATCCAGTCAGAAAACGTATACAAATAAATTAAAATAGTTCCACACTTGCCTATAATGATACAAATCAATTGATTAAACAGTAGACCAATACATGCCAGACACAATGTCTCCAGATATGCTGGGAAGTCCAAATACCTTTTACTGTGAAGGAATTTCCCTTCCCTTGCTGGTAAGTCCTGTTAAGGCAATGAAAACATCAGTGTCATGTTCGGAAATAAGGAAAGTGTTTGGAACAGGATATAAAAGGCTGCACTCTCCACAACTCCAGTGTCAAGTTTTTTCCACCCTGCTAAGTGCACACAGCAAGAGAAATCAGAGAGCAGACAGGAAGGAAAGCAAGACAAAGACAACCGAAACTGCGCAGCAGTGAAAGCAAGCAAGAGAAAACGAGAGACAAAAACAGAGCTAGTGACCTTAGTCCAGCGAGCAAGAGAAAACAAGAGAGACAAAAGCAGAGCTAGTGACCTTAGTCCAGAAGACAGGAATGGTAAGTGTTCATTCCTTTTCACGTGCTCCAGAAAACGCAAGGTTTACAATTCTGAAGATGGGCCGTTGGGAATCATTATGTTGTGATCATTTATATAAACTTATATCATGTTATATTCTGGCTTGGCAAGTGAGCATACAGCTTCTCTTGGTTACTTTTGGTGCATATTATTTCAAGTTGTCATTACTGACAGCCCGTCTCACGTCTTACTAGTTTTAAACAGTAGATTGCAATACATTATAGAACATAAAATGTAAAATGCATGAATAGGTTTTGATCCTCTAAATTAAGTAGCATTGTTGTTATTATTGTTATCAAACTGTGGGATTTTTGTGTATTGCTCTCTGCAGTATGCATTCATAAGGTCATGTAACAGTTCCTCTAAATTAAGTAGCATTGTTGTTATTATTGTTATCAAACTGTGGGATTTTTGTGTATTGCTCTCTGCAGTATGCATTCATAAGGTCATGCAACAGTATCAAAGAAAACATACTGCATGTCCAATATAAGCATGCTTTCCTGTTGGTTTGCTTCGATGCATTTTTGGGCAGCAGAATTAATTAATTCTACATTTATTGGCACAAACATAAACATGTAAATATTTCAACAAATAAATGGAGGGTGGTAAATGATGGTCCTTGAATTTCTTGTATTTAAAACATTAATATTTTATGCCATAATATGTACAACTTTTAAATATTTTACTTAAAAAGCCAATGGAGAAACATTGACTCTTTTCTGATTACTTTTCATGTTACTAGAGCTAAGTACTGTTAAACCGATGATATACTCTATGCAAAACACTTGATAGCAACTGTTATGTGTTAAATATAGTTTAGGCATGGCTAGGTCTGGAAATGATATGTTTTTAGAACAGGTCACAGTAGACATTGTAATGTAGCACATTAATATTCAGGTTTGATTATATATTTGCTCCTTATGGCTTTTTAAGTGACCATAAACACTGATTAATTTGTATGTTACCTAAACAGTTTCAGGGGATAGATATCTAATTTGGTAGTATGGTCATAGGTTAGTACTAGGCTAACTACCCTTGCAAGCCTATTCAATTATCCCTTGTGAGACTCAAACCCTGCACCTTGTGTTTGCAAGGCAAACACCTTAACCATTAGGCCACCCTTCCCTTTCTTTCTCATAATACCTTTTCTGCCTCCTTGAAGACCTGGCAGGCAAAGATACATGTTCCTAGCATAGGAGACCCATTGCCCATTTGAGAAACACCCCATTGCTGAGAATGGTATTAAGTCATGATGGAATTAGTCAGGCTGGTTTCCTCTATGTCCCATTGCCAACACTGTTTACAGACTCATCTGTAGGACTAGTGTTTAGCTGCATTTGTGGACATGTGTGACACATGTCATATGACATCATAAGCAGGACATGTGCCCTATGGAACTGTGTCTCTTTGAATCTTAGTTTCTTCCCTAACAAAGTTACCAGTTCATCTGAATTAATATGTGACAATCAAGGACAGTTATATTATGAGGATAACAAAGTCTGTCTCTGGGAAAGAAAAAGTGCACTGGGGAGTCTGCCTAGGCAATCTCATAATGGTGGAGACCAGGTTTTGAACCTATGTCACTGGTGTGATAAGCAGTATGTTGTACAATGTCCCATTTCCTGAAGACAGTGCACCTGCCCTAGTCCTCTAAATCCTCTTTAACTACACCAGGTCATGCCTTTCCTTCATCCTTGTGTTTAGAATTTCGGTGATAATAAATTTACTGTTAATTATACTCAAAAATGCCCATGTGAGCAATTGTTAATTGTGAAGTGTGATTAAAGAAAGTGGAAGTTAGTGGGGTTTCTTTTGCAAAGCAGTGGTAGCTGTATCTAAGTATTTAACTTATGGTTGTGTTGTGTAGATCTCATTGTGGTTTGCTAGCGATTGTGTGTAGGCTTTGTAATGGCAGAGTTCATTGATACATTGTCTCACTTTTGCACAAACCACTTTTTTTTTTCTGTCAGAAGACTGCTTTAATGATATGTATATATCGTCTCTCTTGTAATGCTCGCTGTGCAGTTATTATAACCGAGTAGCTATTGATGACTAAACTGCAGGTTGACCATAAGATTTACTTACAAACTTATCTTGGTGAAGATTGTCAAAAGAAACGCAGAAAAATGAATGTATATTAAGAAACAAATTTTAACACCTGATTCAGAACTGACAGATACGATGCTTTCTGCATTGTTACTGAACTTCTGAAAGGCATTGCACCCCAGGGAAGGCTGTGGGAGTTGTTCAAAGATTACACTGGTCCTGAGGGACTTTAAACCAGGTTAGGCATTGTGTATTAAATGAAAACATGGTTGTATTTGAAGTTGAGAGCTGATGTGCCTTAAAGTCTATAATTAAAAATATCACATTCTTCACATTTAATGCTGATGGCAGCCATGGTGAAAATGGTTATTGTTATTATATACTAGTCTATTTGGTCATGATTGCATTGTCAAGCATCTCAGCTATACAGGAGTTTGCATGTGCACGTTAAGTTTTCACTTGACTGTTTGTTGCCTTTTTATTAATTTACAATGCTCAGCTAAGAAAGGCCCAATCAGCACCAGTTGTTGGTAGTAGTTTCTAATTTCTGGGGTGTCCTGAGCTACTGGCTTTCATGAACCTGATGCATAATTTGGGAAATTGTTTCTGGTGTACCAGGAGAAACTGATTTGCTCCAGGTAACATGGTATGACGGAATTTGAGTCACAGTGGATTGTATTTTAAGTTTTTCTTTTCATTCTGCAGGAACTATATCACAGCCAGATCTCAGTCACACCATCAATGCTGCCAGCTCGCTGTGGTGGTATTACGTTGTTCCTGTTGCACGTTGTCATGTATGGTAAGTGTTAACTGTGTGACAGCTCTAGCTATAATACTAAATCACATTAGTTAATTTATCAAAAAAAAGGATATGAGAGTATGGTTATTCACAATGTCAGCAGAGAGAAAGAGTGAGAGAATATGAACATAGTGATGTTTTCATTAAATGTCTATCATGCAGTAAAAAAAATAGCATGGCTGTTGAGGTTCAAGGTGTCCGGGTTCTGAGGTATGTCCCCAGGAAAACAGTACACCCATGGATAGCAGACTGGTTCTGAATACAGATTGTGGATGCATATTAATTGCAGACGGTTTTGAGAACTATAGATACAGAGTCTTGGAAGTTATAAAGATGTGCTTGCACTATGCAGTTATATGAACGTGAGCAGAATTTGACTGGAGGAAACTTCAAGAAAGACATCTGAAGCCATTATGGTCAGAATGAGGGTGGCTGGAGACAGATCAGATTGGAGAAGCTGTAAGGAGAACAGCAAAAGGTCAACGTATTATGGTAGGGAAAACAGAGGGCAGAGATATTTGTATGGACTTAATCAAAATGACCAAACACTTCCTCTTCATTGTCTTTCAAACACAGTTGTTTTCAGTGCAATTTATTTTGCAATACTCCCCATGAACTTGTGTCAGAACTATACTGGTTCCACTGTCTGATCATTAAAGGCCTTTATTTATGTACCAGCTTAGCTTTGCCTGTTATAAGCAAAACTCAACTTATATCCCTTCCCTTTAGATCCCTTTTGGGCTCCAGAATACAAACTGCTCTTCACAAGAACTCAATTTCTGATCATAACAAAGGAGGAAGTTTGCTGGTAGTTAGCAAGCACACTCCTGTGCAAGTGGCCTTAGAGTATTCTACTGCACAGGGAATTACAGTGATAGCAGGAGTGCATTTCAGAATTCATCTTCCTATCTTGCTTACCATGTTATTGATAAACATTCCCTGCCCTGGTTTCCAGTACCTTTGTCACACACTATAAGGTCCAACAATTTCTTTCCTCTCCCACAACATGCTCTAGTCATGGAAGTCATGGTGTTGTTTATCATGGTCAGACTTTCAGTGGTTCACACACATCATCCCTGCAAAGCATTATTTCACTGCCTGCATTATAGTTTAGTGTCATTTGCATGTTGTGATTTCCAGTGTCAAGATTTAGATACTAAAGCCCTATATTGTCAGTGACCCAATTTTATTTTGCAGTCTCTAGATAATGGTTCTTCATCTTAATGTATTTTGGAAACAATCTATAAATGAGGTATAGTTGGCACTTACAGCTTTTGTAAAGGGATCAAGATTCTTCCACATCAGTTTGCATCGTGTAAGTTTGCAATGTGTTCTCAGACATCAAATTTTCTATTTCTGGGAGTGTTGGGTGGAATTTATTCAGGTACAAGGGAAGTATGTTTTCCAAAATGATGAAGTGCATTCATAAGCAAGAATACAGCAGACATTTTGGATAATTCTAAACTGCTCTACCCAGAAAACCTGTCCTGTGTACTACAAGTGTAAGATTTTATCAGGGATGTGGTACAATCACTACAGACATGTAGAAAGAGTTTTTTTTAAACAAGGAATGCTCATGTCAGGCAATATTGCTACAATTCTGGGTAAATATTTTGCTTCTTATTGCCATAATTTGTATGTCTAAAATCAAAAATGCAACACAAAGCTGAAAGGATGCTACTGTGAGGACTGTCCTTTCTCAGCAAAATGTTACAAGGTACAAATATTTAACATCTCAGAACTGGAATTTCACTCACCAACTTAAAGAAGCATAGCACTAAAACTTCCAAGTCTAATATGCACCTCCTCAGCTCTAGTTTGTACTTGTGATGCACAGTCACGCGACAAGGTGCAAACTGTTTCCCATTGATCTAACTCCTGAGATCCTAACCTGTGTATGTGTGGCCAGATAATCACATGTGTCCAGGAAGAAATGCCACAGACCTTGCATTCTGCAACAGGCAAGTCCAAGTAGTTACCCTGTGACCTGGACTGTCGTACACCATAACTGATGAGATGCAGGCTTGGGATTGCATTATATGGGCCTGCTACATCCAGTATAATCAGGAATACCAGCTGAATTCTATGAGTTTACAATCAATGACTAAATCCATGGCTATGTTTTAAGTCTGAACAGTGACAGCAAGTAAAATTCACATGTACACCTTTACCTGCTTGGAGTGACATAACCACACAGTTTGCCTTCTGTGAAGGCAGTGCTTCTTGCATGGATGCAGCACTGGAATTGTGCAGTGCAGCTGTGTTGCAGGTGTGTCTCCTTACTCTGTAACGTTAATGTCTGTTCTGGGTTATCTGCAGAAAGCAGTCTCTTTGTCAGATGCGACACCTTTGGGTTGCCTATTGTTATTTTATTAAAAAGAAAATTAATCGATTTTGACTTGGCAGGTCTATAGCTTCAGTCAGGCTTATGGTAAAGGTAAGGGACAGAGGACACTAGAGATTAACCCTCTAATAGAACAGTGTTTTCCCTTTCAAATCTATAAACCAGATAAACTTGATGTATTTTTGTGTGTGCGTGACTGTATGTGTGTGCATGTGTGTGTGCATGTGCGTGCATGTGTATGTCTGTGTGTGTGAGTTTGTGTGTCTGTATGTGTGTGTGTGTTTGTGTGTCTGTACATATGCGTGTGTGTCTTCATGTGTGTGTGTGTGTGTGTGTGTGTGTGTGTGTGTGTGTGTGTGTGTGTGTGTGTGTGTGCGCATGTGCACGTGTGTGTGTGCATGTGCATGTACGTGTGTGTGTGCATGTGCTTGTACGTGTGTGTGTGTGTGTGTGTAGTTAGACAGCCTCATACCTCTCAACTGTATGTTGAGATTTTTGCAGAATGTCCAGATTTTGCCTCATATTTTTGATTTGTTTCTCATAAAATTGTGGGTTTTTTTTGGAAAATCGCTTGCACATCATTGAGGGCTGAAGTCAGAAAATAATGACAGACAATTGAGTTTCTGACTTCATACCATTAAGAAAATACATGTTATATAAAACCTGTTATTCTATCAACTTTCTAACTTTATAAGAGCAGTATTTAAAAAGTGTCCCTATTTTGGGCCTTTGTCCCCGCATTACTTATGACTTTGTCCAGATTTCTTCCATTAAGAGGTTGAGATTTATGGACAGGCTGTGTTCCTGACTGGGGTGCCTTCTCTCTCTGTCTGGGTGGTTGTGTGTTTATGTGTGTGTATCTGTGTTTACATTTACTGTTTAAGGACTGACAAGATGCTTCTATTTTTTTTTTTTTTGCTGCAGGACTTATGATGTTGAGGAGTGCTGACAGCTGGACGTACCATTATTCGGATACCAACATGACTTATGAGAAAGCCAAACAATGGTGTGAAACAAAGTACACAGCCTTAGTTGCTATACAAAATAAAGAAGAAAATGATTATTTGAATGAAGTCATTCCATACAATCCTGGGTATTACTGGATTGGGATCCGAAAAATAAATAACATCTGGACATGGATAGGAACCCAACGCCCACTGATTAAGGAAGCCAGAAACTGGGCTAAAGATGAGCCAAATAACAGTAACAATAATGAAGATTGTGTGGAGATTTATATCAAACGAAATGGTTCTGTTGGGATGTGGAATGATATAAGCTGCACAAAACAGAAGGCTGCTCTCTGCTACACAGGTATTTTTATTGGAACTATTTCAAGAGTTGTTTAAATTGATACAAGGTACTAAGTTACAAAATATTTTCCCAAGGAAAGTGCTGATCTGCTGTCCGACCCAGATGACATTAACTACCCCAAAATGGCAGTCCCAGATGACGTTAACTACCCCAAAAATGGTAGTCCCAGATGACATTAACTACCCCAAAATGGCAGTCACAGATGACATTAACTACCCCAAAATGGCAGTCCCAGATGACATTAACTACACCCAAAATGGCCGTCCCAGATGACATTAACTACCCCAAAATGGCAGTCCCAGATGACGTTAACTACAGCCAAAATGGCAGTCCCAGATGACATTAACTACCCCAAAATGGCAGTCCCAGATGACATTAACTACCCCAAAATGGCAGTCCCAGATGACATTAACTACACCCATAATGGCAGTCCACCACTATTCTGTACGCTAACAGTCTGATGACATTATGTTTGCTATTCATCATATTTGAGTGTAATGTAAGAAACTTTTTTACATGGATACTGGTAGAGTTATGGAACTGCTTTCCTGAGAAAGTTACTGGGCTAAATCTAGGAATTTAGGAACGTTTGAGATAAACACAGGAAAGTTCTTGTGGGATGACTGGGTCTGTAGGTAGAGAAAGGTGTCACCTCTCCCAAAGGAAAAAAAAATGGGTGTGCTGGATGGGTTAAATGCTGCTCACATGTCATCAGGGTTTATAGGTGAACACTAGACTAAATGGCCTGAAGGGCCATTTTAATCCTAGCTAATAATACAAAACTAGAATCAAACCTTATACCTTGTGTCTATGAGGCAAGAACCTTAACCATAATGCTCTGTAATAGAATGGCATAGAAATTACTGCCTAAGCTTTCTTAAAATGAAGCATATATACACATGTGCATCTTGGTTATAAGCATGGATGAGGTAAGTGCAGGCCCAACAATGGTACAATGGTTAGCTGCTGTGTCATCATGCTGGGCTCCCTGGCTGGGGTGCCTTATGTATGGAACCCATGCATTCTCTATGCATCAGTGTGGGTTTTCAATGGCTGTAGACGTTTCCTTTCCGATCCAAACACATAACACTTTGAAAATGATGTTCATCAGAATTGTGAGTGTGTGTGTGTGTGTGTGTGTGTGTGTGTGTGTGTGTGTGTGTGTGTGTATACAAGCTCTATGTATAAGGTTCTGTAGCAATATGTGTGTGTGTGTATGTGTGTGTGTGTGTGTGTGTGTGTGTGTGTGTGTGTGTGTGTGTGTGTGTGTGTGTGTCTGTGTACAAGTGTTATGTATAAGTTTCTGTAACAATGTGTGTGTGTGTTTGTGTGTGTGTGTGTGTGTGTGTGTGTGTGTGTATTGTCTGTGTACAAGTGCTATGTATAAGTTTCTGTAACAGTGTGTGTGTGTGTGTGTGTGTGTGTGTGTGTGTGTGTGTGTGTGTGTGTGTACAAGTGTTATGTATAAGTTTCTGTAACAATGTGTGTGTGTGTTTGTGTGTGTGTGTGTGTGTGTGTGTGTGTATTGTCTGTGTACAAGTGCTATGTATAAGTTTCTGTAACAGTGTGTGTGTGTGTGTGTGTGTGTGTGTGTGTGTGTGTGTGTGTATGTATGTATGTATGTATGTATGTATGCGTGTGTGTGTCTGTCTGTGTGTGTATGCATGCATCCTACCATGGACTGATGGCCTTTGTAGGATTAGTTGCTTTGCCTTGCACCCAGTGTGCACAGGGCTAGGCCTTGCTTACATTATGACCCTAAATTATATAATTAGGTGAGAATGAAAAAATAATGTGTGGATGAAAGAAACAAAGGTGAACAGAGGAAAAAAAACACTTTAGATGGTTCCATACTTGTTGTCAGTGTCTCATTGCTACATTTTGAAAGTGGGAGCTACTTTGATTCTACTTACCTGAGTTACAGGTGTTTATGTACGTTTTTGTCAGCACAGCTCCCTCAGATAGTGTAATGTATAGAGCCATATTCATCAGCAGTGTGCTTTGAAACCTTCACCCACATTTAAACTCCAAATGCACAGTGGGACTTCATCCTGGTTTGGGGGATCCGTCACACATGCACCTTTCTGGACATATTTTTGCAGTCTGAGTTTCCACACTCACGTGCATTGTGAATAACAGGTGAGCTTTATGGTCATTCTTTTTACCCCAAAACAAAATATAGAAAGGATTATGAATGTATAACACTCTACATACTATTTCAGGTACGTGATTGCTAAATGCCTTTTGCCTTCTTATTTATGCATTCGGGATTATGGTGCAGCAGATGCACAGAGTAACCTTTCTCAAGGCTGCATTTGCATGAACAACTACTGTACTTGTTATGTATATGGGCAGTACTTATGTCTTTAAAGAACTCCAGGACAACTGTTAATCCTTAGTGTATGTATTAAAAGCTCCTTGATTACCAACAAAACTAAAAACTGAATGATAGCAATGAAATGTTGGTCTCCTTAAATAAAATAATATCCAGGCTGGACCAAAAATGTTGTATTAGTTGCTCAAGCTTTACAATTTATTTTAATATATGCAAACAGATGTGTTTTTACTTTTTATATTGAAAAAGCTCTTACATCCTCATTTGTTAACACTCAGCTTTCACTGATGACACTGTATTATTTTCTTTTAAAGCTTCTTGTAATTCCAGCTCTTGCAGTGGGCATGGCGAGTGTGTGGAAAGCATAAATAGCCACAGGTGCATCTGCTATGAAGGGTTTTATGGTCCTGAATGTGAACATGGTAAGCAAATAAGTCATCTTCCCATTTACCAAGACAGTGCATGCAGTTTTTATATTGCCTGTGAACTTAGCTGGACTTTAATTTCACCTTGTTTAACGTATCACAGATTTCGATTTAAACTTCTTGGCCTGCAGCTTATTCACCAGACATCATCTTCAAGCTTCCCACAACATCTCCTGTAACAGATGACTATAGATGTTGTATCACCTCACTTAATATGGCATACCTTAATGTATGTCCGCATATTCTTCTAACAGTTATTCTGTATTACATTCCAGCTTTTCCCACATTCATTGTGATTTCTATCCCCAACTGACCATTAGTGGCTTAATCTTAATTTTATGGCATCTAGTTTTCAGTTTTAGTTTACTGTAATTTCATTCTTAACAAAACATCTTATCAAATGCCATTTTAGAAACTTTCTGTTTTGAGCTTACAATCAGAATCTTAGATTCCAAGTTGCATACAATCTATTTTTTCATTTCAACTCAGAAACTCGGAGTTTCAGAAATGCATTCTATTACTTGGCTTTCATAGTCACCACTTTATAGATATTGATTTTGAAGTCTGTGTCAATATCATCAAAGACAAGGTCAGATATTTCTAGAAATGTATATGATATTTGTACAAAGCTGTATTGATGGTTTATCAGCTTAAATAATAGTTTCTGCAAAGATGCTAATTCCTCAGCTTGTCTCACTAGGTCCTCTCAGAAAATGGGTCATACCCAGTAAGGGTAATCTGATTACTAAAATGTAAATAAATATGAATAAATAACAAATAAACAATTGGGATGGTTGTTAATCTGCCCACTGTAATCATTTAAAGAAGGTAGAAAATGCTGCCTCATAATCCATGGTTTCTTGCTGCCATCCTGAGGTGTGCATAACTGGTAAGGATTTATGGTAAGAGGGGCACCCAGGAGGTATCTGTCATGCCCAAGCCTTAACCAATGTTTACCTGCTGCAGAAGACCTCAGGCAAGCCTCTGTCCACCTCCTGACATGCACCACATGTGTGTTTAATGTCCTTTTTAATTTTGTTGGATATGTTTGTCCACTGCTCAGCCATAGTTCATACAGAGAAGAGCTTTTGCCTTTCTTTACTTTTTCAGTTTGGCCTTTCTTTAATCATCGCAACAAATTTACAGACACGTCTTACAGATATGCTTTTTGCTTGCTACCTGGTTCTTCAGGTACAGAGAAATGATTTCAAATGTGGCAAATTTTTAAATGAAGTGTGCTGCCTGCTGCAATGTGATTAACTGAGCAAGTGACCATTTCCCCCTCCAGTTGTGACGTGCACTACTTTAACCAAACTTCAAAATGGCATCAACGACTGTGACCATCCAAACGGCAACTTCAGCTATCAATCCAGCTGCAAACACAGCTGCAAGAAAGGGTACTCTCTGATAGGAAAAGCTGAGACATACTGCTCTGGCTTGGGGAACTGGACTGCACCAATGCCTACCTGCACAGGTAAGCACTTACACACCTTTTCAGTACAGAATCAGACCAACTGATTTAGCTGCATTATTGTATATTGCTTCAAATTTCTCTTGGACCTGTACACTACAAAAACCATGAATGAATGAAGTAAGTTTGTTTGATCTTCTTGGGGTCATCTAATACTAAAGTTTGCAAATGTGAGTTTAAAAGTTAGCAATTAAAATATTTTAGCACAAAGTTACATGTCAGGACAACTCTGAGTATGTAGCTATGTACATATACAAACACATACTTTTATACATGTAAATAAATATGTACATACAGATACATAAACATATATGCTCATATAATCAGTAGCATATATGCATGCATCATACAAAGGGTCATGTATTTGTCAGATATAAAACATAAATAGGTAGTTGCACGCACTCACTTGGTTTAATAGATACACATGTATATATACAAACATACATACATAGGTTCATAGGTTCATAGGTTCATACTAGGCTATCTGACCAAGGGCATTTATAAGCCTAGCCCATAGTTATTTGGCTTTCGCCACCCCTTTAGTTTGAATAAAACTATGCCTATTATTTTGCTGTGCCTCTGTCAAGCAGTGACACTGAAGTAATCCCTGGGGTATATCTGCGATCCCCCATCCATTGGTCAAGATTCCTCTTGAACAAGGCCAGCGAGGTGCTCTGCCTCACATGTACTGGGATTTTGTTCCACAGCATAGGGAGTCTCTGGGTGATGAATCTGTCCCTCCAGCATGTTCTATTAATAACCGTGTCAAGGTTTAAGTCTCCGCCCTTGTGGTTCTGAGGGATCTAGATTTTTGAGGTGAAGCATATTCATCAAATCAGGGTTTGACATGGCCTTATATGTCAGGCACAGGTCACCTCTGAGCAAGCGGTATGAGACTGAATAGAGCTGGAGTTCTTTCAGTCGGGCAGCATAAGACATATTTTTGAGACCCTTTATCCTTTTGGTGAGGAACTTTTGGGGCCTTTCCAGCTGCTGCAGGTGTCTGGTCAGATACATTCCGAATGGGGCATTGTACTCAATCATAGGTCTAATGAGTGATGAGTACAGGGGCGATGACCTCCCTTGATCTAGATGTGAATCCCTTCATGATCAGGTGGGCAATGTAGAAGGTTTTCCTAACTACTTTAGCAACATGAGTGTCAAGCGAAGGCTACTGTCAACCTGGGTCCCCAGATCCCTGATGACTTCTTCTGTGCTCAGTGGATTGCCACCTATATGGTAGCTAGGGGTAACCTTGTTTTTCCCGAAGGGTATGACTATGCATTTCTTGGCATTTAACTTTAGGCCATGGTTCTGGCACCAGTTATCCGTTTCTGTGAGGCCCTTCTGAAGGATATCTGTGTCAGATGTGTTTTCGACTATGGCGCCAGTTTGCAGTCATCTGCAAACTTTGTCAGCCATAACCCTCCTGTGTTTGCTTGTACTTCAGAAAAGTAGATGCCGAACAAGAGTGGACCCAGGACTGAGCCCTGTGGGACACCACTTGTGACAGGCTTTGAGTCTGACATGGCTCCAGCAACTCTGACCCTGTGGGTTCTGTCACTTAGCCAGTTTGCAACCCATCTTGTGATGTATGGGTTTACATTCAAGCTGATGAGTTTTTTGATGATACCTGAGTGGGGTATTGTGTCAAAGGCCTTTGCCAGGTCAAGGTAGGCTGTATGGACTGCCTTTCCTCATCAATGGCCTTGGTGACTGTCTCAAAAAGTCAACCAAGTTTAAAAGGCATGATCTGCCTTTGACAAAGCCAAACTGGGTTGGATCCAAAGTCTGCAAGTTCCCTATGTCTTTATTTATGAGTTCCATTATGATCCTCTCCATGGCTTTGCAGATAAGGCTTGTCAAGCTAATGGGACGGTAATTTCCAGGGTCGGTGGAGGCACCGCCCTTGTGAAGTGGGACCACAGTCGCCATGCGCCACTCCTTGGGTGCGTATCCTGAGGTGAGGCTAAGATTAAACAGCTGTCCTAACTGCGGGTTTAATTCCTCATTGAGTTCATGGAGCACACAGCCGGGACACCATCCGGTCCCATGGATGCTGTGTTTTTGCTTTGGAGAGAGCAGTTCTCACCTGGGCGTTGGAGATGTTTGGGGGCTACAATCCTCTGGTATAGATATCTCTCCTTTTGGGGAGGGGAGAAGTTTGCACTGAACCTGTCAGCCAGTATGTTGGCAATGTGTGTAGGTTCAGTAATCTTCACATCATTTTGAACTAATTCTGAGCATATCTGGGAGTTTCCTCCTAGGTTTCTAACATAGCTAAAGAAGGCCTTATGATTGTCTTTTGAATCCTTGGCGATTTTTCTCTCAAAATTTGCCTTGGATGATTTTATGAGAGCTCTTAGTTTTTACTTATAATGATCAAAGGTGTCTTACCTTTCAAGGATTTTGCTCTATCTTGTAGTAGCTTCCTCCTTTTGTTGTAGAGCTTGTTTATGGCTGGGGTCCACCAGACTGGACGCTTGCCTTTGGTACAAAGAGTCTTAGTTTTGTTTGGGATTGCCTGATCCATGCAGTCCTGTAGGTGCTGGTAGAAGGCATTTGTAAGTGATTCAGCGGTTTGAGTAATGTTTACCACTGGCTCAGGGGCCTTAAAGGAGACCACACTAGTTTTTAGAAGTGTGAAGTCGGCTTTTGAGAAGTTTTCACTGTGGTCTTTTTGTTTCAGGTGGGGGCGGGATGAGGACCTCCAGCGAGATTAGTTTATGATCTGATCTCACCAGTGAGGGGTATACTTCCGGTGTTGAACATTGTGATCCCATGTTCGTGATGATGAGATCAAGTATGTTTTCTCCTCTTGTGGGGATGGTGACTAGTTGTTCCATGGCATTTGAGTTTATGAACTCCAGGAACCTTTGGGCTAGAGTGTTTGGGCTTGAGTAGTGTTCCCAGTCTATATTAGGGTAGTTGAAGTCACCTAGTATGATGGTGTTTGGAGATACATTTATCCCCTCCATTGTTTTCAGGAAGGCCATGTGAGGTTCCTGAGTTTGAGAGGGTGGCCTGTAACATGCTACAAATTGCAGAGCAGTCTTGCCTATGGTTAATTGCACCTGGATGGTCTCCGGGTAACACAAACAACAATTAGGGGGACGAAACTGAGATTATAGAATACATACATTTATACATACAAACATATAGATACATGGTTTCATATGCATGTACAAATACTTTCAGAGATATACACACATACCTGCATAGACATGAATTTGCATAGCTAGATATATAGATGTTGTTAATACATACACAAACAAAAGATCAGATTATGCAGTAGATCTGGACATTTAAGTCCATTTCACTATGAGAAGAAACATTTTATCACAAATCAACAAATTCAAAGATTTGCAAAAAAAAAAAAGAAAAAAAAACCCAGAAACTGAGCAGGAAGACTCATTATACATAGAATAGGAGGGGTCCGCACAATTGCATTGGAATACTTTTGTGTTACTAAAAGTCTGATTATTAGGAAACTAGCAACACAAACAACAATTAGGGGGACAAAACTGAGATTATAGATTGAAATGTAACACTAGTCTCAAGAAGAATTTGTTTGTCTGTTTGATGGAAGAGTTGTGTACAATGGAAACCTTTTTCTAAGGAAGTACAAACAACAAAGATCTGTATTTACTAGGATGTTCAATAATCATATAAACTCAAGGAAATTCCAAACAGCATCAGTAGAGGAGAGTTTGAAAAAGATTTATATTAATTTGCTGCTGGAACAAATTTATGTATGCATTATCCTACCAACATATATGAATTATTATTTCAAATACACCCAGGCCTCTGGCATAAATTGGGCTGGACATCCTGGCTAACAAAATATAAACAAACCATTATAATTCCTTATATCTTTTATAAAGTAACAGAGCAAATGGCTAAAGTGGAGTATGACTATTGCTTTGTCCAAATTTTCTCTAATTGTGATAAAAAATACTTAAGATTTTTAACATTACATTTACAAACTGACAGATAAAGCCTCCGAAATGACATATTATTCAAATAACCCCAGAAGACAGTGAAAATAACAACTGGAGTTGACAGAAAATTTTGTAGAACACTGCAATTTTATTTATTTATGTATTTAATTTTTGAGCATGCAATGACACCAAACTTAAAATATTTTCATGGAAGAGTTCATAAATCCTATTAAAGGAAGCCCTCTTGACCTGACTACCTCTCCTGTGTTATTTTATAGCTGTAGAATGTAGCCGATTGGTGGAATCAGATCATATGAATATGCACTGCTCCTCCCCCCTTGGTGACTTCCGCTATGGCTCGATCTGCAACTTCAGCTGCAATGATGGCTTCCTTCTGCATGGAGCACCGAAGATGCAATGTGGTGAATCCGGGACCTGGGATGGCGAGCAACCCACATGCAGAGGTAAATGAGAAAAGCAGAAATGTGCACACATACATCTATTTATCTATCTATATAACACATACCTAAGATAACAGCATAGTCAACATAATTATTTCAATTTTTGATATTTTGCACCTTTACAAATTTAATGTTTATTATATTTAATTACGATGTCACTGTCCAGCTGTATAATACAGAGGTACATGCAAGTAGCTGACAGTTAAATACATTAAACAAAAGAAGATGATTTGGATGTTAAGGCATGACAACTGCAAAGTTTGTATCAGTAGAGGTGACACATCGTTTTCCTAATGCTGTGTTGCTGGTTATTTTTTAGCTCTAAACTGTGGGGAACTTAAGGCACCCGAACATAGCTCTATGAATTGTAACCACTTTATGGAAACTTCTTTTACAATTCATCATGTGTATTCAGCTGCCCTGTGGGCTTCCAGCTTAGAGGATCAGAGACACTCCATTGCCTTTCTGAAGGAAAATGGAACAATGAAATACCTAAATGTGAAGTTAAGAAACATCTTCTAGAACTGTCTAGGTAATCCTTGCATAGTTCTAAATGGAAAATAAATTGTTTCATTCATACAGCATTTTAAACTGACCAGGAAACTATTTTATAGTAACCTTTGTCAATATTCACTTCCATAATGTTCAGGCCACATAAAGCATATTGAAATTGTCACTGTTACTCACACAGAAAGTGTCATTTATCAGTGACTACTCTAGCATGCACTGAAATTATCACATCTTCAGTGAGCAATAATTTAGTAAGCATTAAAATATAGTAATCCCACCAACCACTGATGAAATACCACAAGTGTAACAGGAGCAATCTTTGTTATCTCCAGTGTAACTGCACTCACCCACATTGTACCCTGTCAGGTCCTCAGTCCCCATGTCATAACCCATCAGCTGCTGATGCCATATGATCCACTCACATTGTGCCCTATCAGCTGTTGAGTCCCCATGTCATAACTCATCAGCTGCTGATGTCATAGGAGCCACACACATTGTACCCTATCAGCTCCCGAGTCCCCATGTCATAACTCATCAGCTGCTGATGCCATATGATCCACTCACATTGTGCCCTATCAGCTGTTGAGTCCCCATGTCATAACTCATCAGCTGTTGATGTCATATGACCCACCCACATTGTACCCTATCAGCTCCCGAGTCCCCATGTCATAACTCATCAGCTGCTGATGCCATATGATCCACTCACATTGTGCCCTATCAGCTGTTGAGTCCCCATGTCATAACTCATCAGCTGCTGATGTCATAGGAGCCACACACATTGTACCCTATCAGCTCCTGAGTCCCCATGTCATAACTCAACAGCTGCTGATGTCATACGACCCACCCACATTGTACCCTATCAGCTCTTGAGTCCCCATGTCATAACTCATCAGCTGCTGATGTCATAGGAGCCACCCACCTTATATGCCATTGACTACTGATGTAGGAAGAGTTATTGACATTCAAACATGTAGCCAGTGATGTTATTAGAGGGGACCATAGGGTGTTTCATTCACCACTGATATTATAAGATGTACCCAGCATGTACCCATTGACCACTACTATTCCCTTCCCTGTGGAGTTCATTAATCGTTAAAGCAATGTCAAATGTCAGGTGACTGTACCTCTTTCTTATATATCTTGACAGTTGTTAGTGTCATGGGCTTAATGGCTTATAATAGAATATTGAAGTGTGTGAATCTGTGCTAATGAGAAACCAATGCATTTGTACTTTACAGTGGTGTACATTCTGTGATGCCTCATGCAGGCCATTTAAAAACATATTACTCAGACTAAGGGTTATAGCCTTCGCATAATTCAGCAGCACAGGACTCAGGACTTTAAAGCCTCTAATTAAAAACATGAATGCAATTAAATTAAATATATCACACCATATTGTAATCCATGTACTCAACAGGGGACATTTATGCACAATAGAATATATAAAATAATGAATGTAAAGGGAATTACGAAGCATTTATTGCTAAATAGAGTTTTTTGTAACTTGCTCCTTGCTAAGATGCCTTTCTTTTAACTGCAAGCCATATGAACAAATTTGCCGTGTGGAGTTGGGGCTTTGCAGAAGTAAAACAATTCAGTGAGGCAATAGAAAAGGTAGTAATGAAGTGTACAGCATGCAGCTTTATGATTGGATACCTGATTACTATTACAGTATCACCTGACACCCTGAAGCATGTAATATAACCAGACTGCTAAGAAGTCCAAATGTCTCACAGTAACGGTGTCGATCTCTGACCAGACTTAGAGTTCACCTTTGTGGATTATACATCAGCTTTCCATACTGTAAATTGAATAATACCAATCCTAAAAGAACAGTTTGTCATTTCCTTACTTGCAGAGTCCCACAGCTGATGTGTGTCAGAGGTGTGAACTAGCACTGCCCATACCTCTCATTTGCTGTGGTTTAGGCATAGTGCTATGATTTTGTACCTCAAATTTTGACTTAATCCCCTTAGAGTTACTGACTTTCTTCTAATTTTCCTCATAAAGGTAGACCTGTTCAAGGAAATATATACTATTAAATAAACAAAATAAGCCTAAACAAAGTTTCCCTATTACTACATATATGACGTATCTTAAAACCTTCGAGTCCTAAAAATAAGAACATGCTCCTCTTCTGGGTCATTTGCTTTGATTTTTAAAGAATGTTGCTGTGATTTTTAATGTTCACAGGTTGAGAGGTATGCCACTGCCTTTTATATTTTCTGACCAGTAACTTATACTGTGGGTTCAGACCAGTTATCTTATAAAAATGACATACAAAAATGTGAAATATCACCCCAGCTGATATCTACATAGCACATTATAAGTGTAAACTATTACCCTAGGTGATACTTGCATACAGCTATTGCCAATACAAAATATTACTTGGGTGATCTTTATATGATGTTACAAAATGTTTATCTTACGGGCACAAGATACAGGGTTTGATTCTCACCTTGGGAAGCATGACCCAGCTTAAAAAGGTCCCTGGGGTCATTAGCCTAACAATTACCTATGAGCCTATATACTGCTCTGGCAAAGTAAAATGACATCTTGGCTCATTCCTGCAAGCTGCAGTATTAGTGTAAAATATCATCCTGGTTGATACTTATACACCACAATGTCAGTGCAAAATATTACCTTCATTGATAACTATGTCAGTATAAAATATAATCCCAGCTGTTATGTACATCCCACAATGTCAGTGTAAAATATTACCTCCACTGATAACTATGTCAGTATAAAATATAATCCCATCTGTTATGTACATCCCACAATGTCAGTGTAAAATATTACCTTCATTGATAACTATGTCAGTATAAAATATAATCAAACCTGTTATGTACATCCCACAATGTCAGTGTAAAATATTACCTTCATTGATAACCATGTCAATATAAAATATAATCCCAGCTGTTATGTACATCCCACAATGTCAGTGTAAAATATTACCTTAATTGATAACTATGTCAGTATAAAATATAATCCCAGCTGTTATGTACATACCACAATGTCAGTGTAAAATATTACCTTCATTGATAAATATGTCAGTATAAAATATAATCCCACCTGTTATGTACATACCACAATGTCAGTGTAAAATATTACCTTCATTGATAACCATGTCAATATAAAATATAATCCCACCTGTTATGTACATACCACAATGTCAGTGTAAAATATTACCTTCATTGATAAATATGTCAGTATAAAATATAATCCCACCTGTTATGTACATACCACAATGTCAGTGTAAACTATTACCTTCATTGATAACTATGTCAGTATAAAATATAATCAAACCTGTTATGTACATCCCACAATGTCAGTGTAAAATATTACCTTCATTGATAAATATGTCAGTATAAAATATAATCCCAGCTGTTATGTACATACCGCAATGTCAGTGTAAAATAATACCTTCATTGATAGCTATGTCAGTATAAAATATAATCAAACCTGTTATGTACATACCACAATGTTAGTGTAAAATATTACTTTCATTGATAAATATGTCAATATAAAATATAATCCCAGCTGTTATGCACATACCACAATGTCAGTGTAAAATATTCCCTTCATTGATAAATATGTCAGTATAAAATATAATCCCAGCTGTTATGTACATACCACAATGTCAGTGTAAAATATTACCTTCATTGATAGCTATGTCAGTATAAAATATAATCCCAGCTGTTATGCACATACCACAATGTCAGTGTAAAATATTCCCTTCATTGATAAATATGTCAGTATAAAATATAATCCCAGCTGTTATGTACATACCACAATGTCAGTGTAAAATATTACCTTCATTGATAACCATGTCAATATAAAATATAATCCCAGCTGTTATGCACATACCACAATGTCAGTGTAAAATATTACCTTCATTGATAAATATGTCAGTATAAAATATAATCCCACCTGTTATGTACATACCACAATGTCAGTGTAAACTATTACCTTCATTGATAACTATGTCAGTATAAAATATAATCAAACCTGTTATGTACATCCCACAATGTCAGTGTAAAATATTACCTTCATTGATAAATATGTCAGTATAAAATATAATCCCAGCTGTTATGTACATACCGCAATGTCAGTGTAAAATATTACCTTCATTGATAACTATGTCAGTATAAAATATAATCAAACCTGTTATGTACATACCACAATGTCAGTGTAAAATATTACTTTCATTGATAAATATGTCAATATAAAATATAATCCCAGCTGTTATGCACATACCACAATGTCAGTGTAAAATATTACCTTCATTGATAGCTATGTCAGTATAAAATATAATCCCAGCTGTTATGTACATACCACAATGTCAGTGTAAAATATTACCTTCATTGATAACCATGTCAATATAAAATATAATCCCAGCTGTTATGCACATACCACAATGTCAGTGTAAAATATTCCCTTCATTGATAAATATGTCAGTATAAAATATAATCCCAGCTGTTATGTACATACCACAATGTCAGTGTAAAATATTACCTTCATTGATAGCTATGTCAGTATAAAATATAATCCCAGCTGTTATGTACATACCACAATGTCAGTGTAAAATATTACCTTCATTGATAACCATGTCAATATAAAATATAATCCCAGCTGTTATGCACATACCACAATGTCAGTGTAAAATATTCCCTTCATTGATAAATATGTCAGTATAAAATATAATCCCAGCTGTTATGTACATACCACAATGTCAGTGTAAAATATTACCTTCATTGATAACTATGTCAGTATAAAATATAATCAAACCTGTTATGTACATCCCACAATGTCAGTGTAAAATATTACCTTCATTGATAACTATGTCAGTATAAAATATAATCCCAGCTGTTATGTACATACCACAATGTCAGTGTAAAATATTACCTTCATTGATAACCATGTCAGTATAAAATATAATCCCAGCTGTTATGTACATCCCACAATGTCAGTGTAAAATATTACCTTCATTGATAAATATGTCAGTATAAAATATAATCCCAGCTGTTATGTACATCCCACAATGTCAGTGTAAAATATTACCTTCATTGATAAATATGTCAGTATAAAATATAATCCCAGCTGTTATGTACATACCACAATGTCAGTGTAAACTATTACCTTCATTGATAACTATGTCAGTATAAAATATAATCCCACCTGTTATGTACATACCACAATGTCAGTGTAAAATATTACCTTCATTGATAAATATGTCAGTATAAAATATAATCCCAGCTGTTATGTACATACCACAATGTCAGTGTAAAATATTACCTTCATTGATAAATATGTCAGTATAAAATATAATCCCAGCTGTTATGTACATACCACAATGTTAATGCAAAATATTACCTTCATTGATAACTATGTCAATATAAAATCAAACCTGTTATGTACATACCACAATGTCAGTGTAAACTAATACCTTCATTGATATATATGTCAATATAAAATATAATCAAACCTGTTATGTACATCCCACAATGTCAGTGTAAAATATTACCTTCATTGATAACTATGTCAGTATAAAATATAATCCCAGCTGTTATGTACATACCACAATGTTAATGCAAAATATTACCTTCATTGATAACTATGTCAGTATAAAATATAATCCCAGCTGTTATATGCATGCTTTGATATTAGTGTAAAATATTATCCTGCATGATATCTGCATATAATAGTGTTAGTGTAAAATATTGTCTTGGCTGATACCTATATATCACAAAGTCAGTGTAAAATGTTATTACAGTTGATAACTATGTACTGTTATCTACATGCAATAATGTTAGTGTAAAATATTAAACTGGCTGATATCTGCATACTCTAATATTAACCCATTTGATATCTTCAGACAGCAATATCAGTGTAGAATACCACCCCAGCTGATATCAACATGTCACATTGCCCCAGCTGATATCCACACACAGATTGCCCCAGATGATATCTACACATCACATTGTCACTGTGAATACCACCCCAGCTGATACCCATATGTCATATTGTCACTGTGAATCCCACCCCAGCTGATATCCACGTCACATTGTCCCAACTGATATCCACACGCCACATTGTCACTGTGAACACCATCCCAGCTGATACCCATATGTCACATTCTCACTGTGAATACCACCCCAGCTAATAACCACAGGTCACATTCTCACTATGAATACCTCCCAGCTGATATCCACACATTTCATCATCACTGTGAATACCCCCAGCTGATATCCCCACATTACATCATCACTGTAAATACCACCACAGCTGATATTCACATGTCTTGTTGTCCCAGCTGATATCCACACGTCAGAGTGTCACTGTGAATACCACCCCAGCTGATATCCATGTCACATTGTGTGAATACCACCCAGCTGATATCCACACGTTACATCATCACTGTGAATACCACCCCAGCTGATATCCACACTTCACATCATCACAGTGAATACCACCCAGCTGATATCCACATGTTACATCATCACTGTGTATACCACCCCAGCTGATATCCACATTTCACATCATTACTGTGAATACCACCCCAGCTGATACGCACATGGCACATCATCACTGTGAATACCACCCCAGCTGATATCCACACTTTAAATCATCACTGTGAATACCACCCCAGCTGATATCCACACTTCACATCATCACAGTGAATACCACCCAGCTGATATCCACATGTTACATCATCACTGTGTATACCACCCCAGCTGATATCCACATTTCACATCATTACTGTGAATACCACCCCAGCTGATACGCACATGGTACATCATCACTGTGAATACCACCCCAGCTGATATCCACACTTTAAATCATCACTGTGAATACCACCCCAGCTGATATCCACATCTCATTGTCCCAGTTGATATTCACACATCACATTGTCACTGTGAATACCACCCCAGCTGATATCTACATGTCACAGTGTCCCAGCTGATATCTATGTAGAATCCCACCCCAGCTGATATACACATGACATTGTCACTGTAAATTGTTCCCTTGGCTGACATCCATGTAATAAAGTGTCATTGTAAACTGTTATCCTAGCTGAAATCTACATACTGCAGTGTTAATGTAAATAACAACATGGAATATCTGCCTACAACATTATCAGTGCAGAAGATTGTCCAGGCTAATATGTCTCTAGTCATAAGATGCTCTGAATGTACAGAACTTTTTTCAGAGTAACAGGTGCACCTGTCTTTTCTAGTGCTGTCTAAAAAGTATGGATAAGATACAATACATCTCAAACTGCACTGGACAGAAGGTGTGCACTGTAATTTTATAATTAAACCTCACATATGCAATTACCCTCCTGCCTTCTGCTGTAGTCAATATACTAGAGAAGTCAACTGACCTAAATGGTTCAAAGCACCAGTAAATATACGTCATTTAAAAAACAGAGATAACAGACAGCAGTATAACAGACCTCAATAACTTATCACTTCATAAATGAGTACATTCTTCACGCCTATTACATACTCAGGAAACACCAGTGTCCTTGGTGAATTTGCTTATGGGACAAACTGCTCCTTTAGCTGCCACATGCTGTACATTTTCAGGGGAGTGGACAAATGAAGCCCCAAGATCTGAAGGAAAGTTGAAGAACCCTCATCTTTTCAAAGATTCAAAAAACATTTAGAAAGACTCTAGTACATAAGTTAAAAGTTATACAAATCCATATTAAATAGCACTGTTTATTGGCTTATTAATTCCATGCCTTCAGATTAAAGTTTATTGTTTGTAAACTTAAAGCTTCTTAAAAAATCTGATGTTTCTACACAGTAGCTAAAATTCACCCTCATCCAGCCAGTTGTCTGGCAGCTACAATCTATTTCTGAACCAAAGTGACCACTATTACATTTGGGGATCTTAGCTGTTGTACTCATAGCCGATTGCTGACCTCTTGTGCTTGTAATCCATGTTGCGGCTTGCTACTATTTTACTTCAGACTTATGCAAACAGATCACTCATTTCTGAAAATAAAATAAATTAATTGGTCAATTTATTAATAATGACATTAATCTTTTGTTCCAGCTATTCAGTGCGCTGCACACACAGTTCCTGAGGAGGGTGATATGAAATGTACCGGTGACTTTGGAGAATTTTCCTATGGATCACAGTGCACCTTTAGCTGTAAGGAAGGGTTTACCCTGGTAGGAAGAGAGAGTCTGAACTGCACACCAGCTGGACAGTGGACAGACCTGACCCCAAGATGTGCAGGTAAGAAGACATATTCCTTTTACATGTTCTTACATTTAACTTGAAGATATCATGCATACTGAACTGCTGTTATGGAAAGAATGACATTGCACTGCATTTTTATCTTTCCTCAGATGTTACATGCACAGCGCTTCAGGCACCAGAGCTTGGAAACATGACTTGCACTGACATAAAGGGACCCTTCACATATGGCTCAGTCTGCCAATTTGAATGTCCAGAGGGAACCAAGCTGAATGGATCACATAAGCTTGAATGTGGCTCTTCAGGAACCTGGACTGCTGAGTTCCCAGTCTGTGAAGGTACAAACTGACTATGAATTTACTCTTGTTATTGTGAAATAGGAGAGCAAACAGTATGCCTGGGTATGCATTCCTGCTACCAATATCCCAGCACCCCAACATCCCAATACCCCAACAGCAACTGTCTGCATTGGAGCTCAGACAGCAATGATGAAGCAGGCAGCAGGGCTTATTGCAAAAGTGCAGTTATCTCTGCAAACAACACTAAAGCTGCAAGGAATCACCTGCAGTGCTGAAAGAAGTTATGTTTAAATTAGTGGGTAACAGTCATACAGTCTTTACTTTCAGTTACTGCTGTTAGTAAACATCCTGTATTGATGTATGAACTTAACTTTAAATGTTGTGGATAACCCAAAATTTAGTGAACAGTTACACTCATTAATGCAGTTTACTACCTGCTTCAGTGGACAAGTGAACATTGTGACTGCATGGTCCTGACACCTTCAGCAAGGAATGTTGTTAACATGTAGTCCCTGTCCCCTTAATAATGCAGGAATAAGTTGACATACTGGTCAACATTTCAGCCAGTGGCAGCAGTTACGGTAACTCTACCCCTTTAACACAAAGTAATGCTTAGCATCACTCCTTTTGGGTGTTTTGGTCCTCCCCAAAAATGTAATGCAGTTGTGTTGTACAAACTAGATGTTTTCAAACCAAGGGATATTAGGAATAAATGCTAGAAATGCTACTTTGAAACAAGCACAAAAGTTAAAATTCTCAGGATGAGAAATGCTAGGAGTGGATTTCATGGCAGACCCAGTTTGCTAGAAGGTTAATTCAAACATAATTGCTAATATTTTTGATTAAAAAGAAAATATATTTATTTATAAAGAACACATCTAATTTAACATTTTAAAATGCATGCCTGCATTTGGAATTATTGGCATTATAACCCACATTGTTTCAGTTTGTATTGCATTGAACCATTTATTTATTTGTGTATGAAAAGTACTTTGTCACAACGTTTGACTCAGAAAATAATTTATAAAAGCTTCACAGTAAATGTACTTAAGCATTCCAAAGACTGATTGCATAAAATGGACATTGGAGCATTCATGATAAGGTTAACAAACAGACAGTCTGTAGCTGCAAAAATATAAAGACAAAAATGCATGTTTCATTACACTGTACCAAAATTATGCAAGGAGTGTAACAACACATATATATGTACTATATATGAGGTAAGCCAGCAAATTTATATAAGACTGCAGGGGAAATTATTCACTGGTACCATCAGGAGAAAGTACAGAGTGAGAGAACAGGGAATGGCTATTACACTTAGTATGATACCAGGGCAGTAATATGGGGGGGGGGGGGGCAAAAGTAGACTTGTTTCTCTCTTACTGAGGGAACAGGAACTGTGTATAGATGTATCTGAAAATCACAAAACACCTAACCAGTTTGTAAAACAGAATTGATTGTTTCTTCCAGTCATTCAGTGTAAGGACCCTACAGCTCCTAAGCACGGAGATGTAAAGTGTGGTGGCATCCTTGGAGAGCTGGCATATGCTTCAAACTGTACGTTCAGCTGCCAGAGTGGTTTTATTCTGGTAGGAAAAGAGACTGTGGACTGTACAGCATCAGGAGACTGGACAGATGAAGCCCCAAGATGTGAAGGTAGGTTGGAACAACTTTTCCATTTCCACAAATTCAAAAATGATTACATACAATCTGGTATAAGTTATTAAATGTCATGTGAATGTCGGTTATTGTTTTACTTCCTACATGTGTTATTTTCTGGGATTTTTGTTTCCTCTGTAACAACTTCCAAGCACCAGACATATGGCCTTTTCTCCCACAGGGAAGGGCAGAAAGGGTGAAATTCTAGGGTGCTACATCACATAAAAAGCTATTTCTGTGGTTGTTTGTGTATGAAAATCTAATCACTGAGGGGTGGGTTGACAGAGTATTCCTGAAGAGCTAAATCTGTGTCTTACATCATACTTTTGAATATCTGACTTTATACTCAAACATAGCAGTCACTCATACCTGAACAAGTAAAATTATTTAACACTTTATCAGTTAAGTACATTCATTTTTGTACTCTTAGCTGTTTGCTGAACTCTTGCATTTGTAATCCACATTGCGGCTTGCTACTATTTTACTTCAGACTTATGCAAACAGATCACTCATTTCTGAAAATAAAATAAATTAATTGGTCAATTTATTAATAATGACATTAATCTTTTGTTCCAGCTATTCAGTGCGCTGCACACTTAGTTCCTGAGGAGGGTGATATGAAATGTACCGGTGACTTTGGAGAATTTGCCTATGGATCACAGTGCACCTTTAGCTGTAAGGAAGGGTTTACCCTGGTAGGAAAAGAGAGTCTGAACTGCACACCAGCTGGACAGTGGACAGACCATACCCCAAGATGTGCAGGTAAGTTGACATATTCCTTTTACATGTTCTTACATTTAACTTGAAGATATAATGCGTACTGAGCTGCTGTTATGGAAAGAATGACATTGCACTCCATTTTTATCTTTCCTCAGATGTTACATGCACAGCACTTCAGGCACCAGAGCTTGGAAACATGACTTGCACTGACATAAAGGGACCCTTCACATATGGCTCAGTCTGCCGATTTGAATGTCCAGAGGGAACCAAGTTGAATGGATCACATGAGCTTGAATGTGGCTCTTCAGGAACCTGGACTTCTGAGGTCCCAGTCTGTGAAGGTACAAACTGACTATGAATTTTCTCTTGTTATTGTGAAATAGGAGAGCAAACAGTATGCCTGACTATGCATTCCTCCTACCAATATCCCAGCACCCCAATATCCCAGCACCCCAACATCCCAATACCCCAACAGCAACTGTCTGCATTGGAGCTCAGACAGCAATGATGAAGCAGGCAGCAGGGCTTATTGCAGAAGTGCAGTTATCTCTGCAAACAACACTAAAGCTGCAAGGAATCACCTGCAATGCTAAAAGAAGTTATGCTTAAATTAGTGGGTAACAGTCATACAGTCTTTACTTTCAGTTAATGCTGTTAGTAAACATCCTGTATTGATGTATGAACTTAACTTTAAATGTTGTGGATAACTCAAAATTTAGTGAACAGTTGCACTCAGTAATGCAGTTTACTACCTGCTTCAGTGGACAAGTGAACATTGTGACTGCGTGGTCCTGACACCTTCAGCAAGGAATGTTGTTAACACGTAGTCCCTGCCCCCTTAATAATGCAGGAATAACTTGAAATACTTGTCACCATTTCAGCCAGTGGCAGCAGTTATGGTAACTCTACCCCTTTAACACAAAGTAATGCTTAGCATCACGCCTTTTGGCTGTTTTGGTCCTCCCCAAAAATGTAATGCAGTTGTGTTGTACAAACTACATGTTTTCAAACCAAGGGATATTAGGAATAAATGCTAGAAATACTACTTTGAAACAAGCACAAAAGATAAAATTCTCAGGATGAGAAATGCTAGGAGTGGATTTCATGGCATACCCAGTTTGCTAGAAGGTTAATTC
The DNA here is from genome assembly GCF_019279795.1 of Protopterus annectens. NCBI lineage: Eukaryota > Metazoa > Chordata > Ceratodontiformes > Protopteridae > Protopterus > Protopterus annectens. Next base: position 312,861,671 of record NC_056744.1, read on the forward strand.
AAACATAATTGCTAATATTTTTGATTAAAAAGAAAATATATTTATTTATAAAGAACACATATAATTTAACATTTTAAAATGCATGCCTACATTTGGAATTATTGGCATTATAACCTACATTGTTTTAGTTTGCATTGCATTGAACCATTTATTTATTTGTGTATGAAAAGTACTTTGTCACAACGTTTGACTCAGAAAATAATTTATAAAAGCTTCACAGTAAATGTAGTTAAGTATTCCAAAGACGAATTGCATAAAATGGACATTGGAGCATTCATGATAAGGTTACAATCAGACAGTCTGTAGCTGCAAAAATATAAAGACAAAAATGCATGTTTCATTACACTGTACCAAAATTATGCAAGGAGTGTAACAACACATATATATGTACTATATATGAGGTAAGCCAGCAAATTTATATAAGACTGCAGGGGAAATTATTCACTGGTACCATCAGGAGAAAGTACAGAGTGAGAGAACAGGGAATGGCTATTACACTTAGTATGATACCAGGGCAGTAATATGGGGGGGGGTGGCAAAAGTAGACTTGTTTCTCTCTTACTGAGGGAACAGGAACTGTGTATAGATGTATCTGAAAATCACAAAACACCTAACCAGTTTGTAAAACAGAATTGATTGTTTCTTCCAGTCATTCAGTGTAAGGACCCTACAGCTCCTAAGCACGGAGATGTAAAGTGTGGTGGCATCCTTGGAGAGCTGGCATATGCTTCAAACTGTACGTTCAGCTGCCAGAGTGGTTTTATTCTGGTAGGAGAAGAGACTGTGGACTGTACAGCATCAGGAGACTGGACATATGAAGCCCCAAGATGTGAAGGTAGGTTGAAACAACTTTTCCATTTCCACAAATTCAAAAATGATTACATACAATCTGGTATAAGTTATTAAATGTCATGTGAATGTCGGTTATTGTTTTACTTCCTGCATGTGTTACTTTCTGGGATTTTTGTTTCCTCTGTAACAACTTCCAAGCACCAGACATATGGCCTTTTCTCCCACAGGGAAGGGCAGAAAGGGTGAAATTCTAGGGTGCTACATCACATAAAAAGCTATTTCTGTGGTTGTTTGTGTATGAAAATCTAATCACTGAGGGGTGGGTTGACAGAGTATTCCTGAAGAGCTAAATCTGTGTCTTACATCATACTTTTGAATATCTGACTTTATACTCAAACATAACAGTCACTCATACCTGAACAAGTAAAATTATTTAACACTTTATCAGTTAAGTGCATTCATTTTTGTACTCTTAGCTGTTTGCTGAACTTTTGCATTTGTAATCCACATTGCGGCTTGCTACTATTTTACTTCAGACTTATGCAAACAGATCACTCATTTCTGAAAATAAAATAAAATAATTGGTCAATTTATTAATAATGACATTTATCTTTTGTTCCAGCTATTCAGTGTGATGCACATGCAGTTCCTGAGGAGGGTGATATGAAATGTACCGGTGACTTTGGAGAATTTGCCTATGGATCACACTGTACCTTTAGCTGTAAGGAAGGGTTTACCCTGGTAGGAGGAGAGATTCTGAAGTGCACATCAGCTGGACAGTGGACAGGCCAGACCCCAAGATGTGAAGGTAAGTTGATGAACTCCTTTCACATTAACTTCACACATATTGTGCTGTAAAGTAAATAAGAGTTAATAAGCCCCTCTGCATTTTTGTCTTTCCTTAGTTATCACATGCACATCACTTCAGGCACCAGAACTTGGAAACATGTCTTGTATAAATCTAACGGCACCCTTCACATATGGCTCAGTCTGCCATTTTGAGTGCCCAGAGGGAACCAAGCTGAATGGATCCAATGTGCTTGAGTGTAGCTCTTCAGGAACCTGGAGTGCTGAGATTCCAGCCTGCGAAGGTACATAATGATAACAGCTTTAATTATATTACCAACCTAGAACTGTACACTTATGAGCTTACTATATGCTGCTTGTAATACAAAAGTCAGAAAGAGAAACATGAGAGCCACAGAGGTATTGACATATGACTAACCAGTTCTGCACACCCTATCATAGTGATTATGCAGGGGGGAACATGAGAGCCACAGAGGTATTGACATATGACTAACCAGTTCTGCACACCCTATCATAGTGATTATGCAGGGGGAAACATGAGAGCCACAGAGGTATTGACATATGACTAACCAGTTCTGCACACCCTATCATAGTGATTATGCAGGGGGAAACGTTAGAGCCACAGAGGTATTGACATATGACTAACCATTTCTGCACACCCTATCATATTGATTATGCAGGGGGAAACATGAGAGCCACATAGGTATTCACATATGACTAACCAGTTATGCACACCCTATCACAGTGATTATGCAGGGGGAAACATGAGAGCCACATAGGTATTCACATATGACTAACCAGTTCTGCACACCCTATCATAGTGATTATGCAGGGGGAAACATGAGAGCCACAGAGGTATTGACATATGAGTAACCAGTTCTGCACACCCTATCATAGTGATTATGCAGGGGGAAACATGAGAGCCACAGAGGTATTCACATATGACTAACCAGTTCGGCACACCCTATCATAGTGATTATGCAGGAGGAAACGTGAGATCCACTGAGATATTGACATATGACTAACCAGTTCTGCAAACCCTATCATAGTGATTATGCAGGGGGAAACATGAGAGCCACAGAGGTATTCACGTATGATGAACCAGTTCTGCACTCCCTATCACAGTGATTATGCAGGGGGGATATAGACTGTACCTCCTCCTGCTCTCAGGAGGAAGTGTACATACAATCAGAATGACAGACATTCAGTTTATGCAAGAAAAGGCTTGGACATGTAAATCTATGATCCTTGGAAATGAAGGCGGGGTAAGAATAGCTACATTCAAAGCACTTGGTTCCCAGGATTAACCTGAAAGGGATCTAATTGCTGGAAATGGTAGAGTGCACTTAATTGTATAAAGGGGAGTAAAGCTTTTGGTGAAATTTCTGGCAGAAGTGAGATGTAGGGCAAGTGCTTATGTAAAGCTGATGGCAGTAAACACATCCATATGTATCCTTATATCTAGCTAGCAAAAGGAAAGCAAGAATGAGAAAGACAGAACAGGTGTTAGGATAGCAGTTAAGGGGTTTACCTTCCACACAAAAGGCTCAGGGTTTGACTCTCAAAAAGGGAAATTGGCAAGACTTGAATGGGCTATAAGGGCAGCTAGCCTAGTACTTAACTATGGATTCATTCACTAGTGATGGAAAGGTAGTGAATGTGAACGAGGGTCTTTGCTGGCTTTTATGAATGCACTCATTTCACACTAGTTTGTACAGTACCTCTGTCGTTAGTTGTTATCCTTGGGTATGAAGCTGTTTGCTTCTGCAAAAAGTAACTCAATATCTGGACCACAGGGTCATATTTTGGATGCATAGTGTGTTTCTCACTTGTTACCACTTAAGCAAAACTGACAACATATAAAACCAAGGAGTAATACTCAACCTCTGCCCTTGAACACTGGGGAAGAACTGAGTAAATGCAGGAAAGTTCATAAGGAGAAGAATGGCAAATCAGAAATAGTGTATTTTGGAACATAATATGTTGGAAAAATATTTACAACACCTGCCATGCTTCTACTAATTTGATGCTACTATATTTTCTGCTAAATAAAATGGCTAACCTTAGTATTACTGTGGTTTTCTAGGGTCTCACCATTCTGCTGATGCATTCGTTCAGACGAATGTCTCCATTGGAATCATGGCAGCAGCAGGGTCTGTGTCATCAGTGATGTTCGGTCTATGGCTTCTGAGGCAGCTGCGTAAGAAATGTAAGTTTATTTTAAGTAACTGATGTTATGGACTCCATTGAGATTTCCAGGAACTCAACATAAAACTGGCATTTTATTATAGAATCAATACTTCAGGTAGTGATAGCAGGTGTAGTGTGAGGTGAATGGATTGACACAAGTTTGCAAGTGAAAATATTATGGAGTTAGTGACACTGTAAAAAAAACATTAGATTAGCTTGTTTTAATACAAGTTCTGTTGATGTGCCTTGCAATATGTTTGCAATCATTCGACATAAACCCCCCAAAATCATCAGATGTCATGTGGTATCACTAGTGATGGGTAAAAGAAATCTGATTACAATGTGACACTTACATGGGCACCAGCCAACAGATTAGGGAGTAACACTGTTACTCGGGTATCTGTAACCTGATTACATAATGAAACCTTGGCATCAACAAGCAAATTAGTGAGGGGCATTTACCTGTGTATCTGTAACTTGATTACACAATTACACATGGACATCAGCAAGCAAATTAAAAAGTGATACTTACCTGGGTATCTGCATCAGTTTACAGATTAGAGAGTGACACTTACTTGGGTATCTATAACCTCTTAACAGAGAGACAATTGGGTATCATTTTGCAGATAAGAGAGTGACCTAGGTATCTATAACCTGTTTACAGAGTGACATCTGGACATTAGCAATCAAATTAGAGAGTGACATTTACCTGGGTGTTTGCATCAGCTTACAGATTAGAGACGGGCACTTACCTGGGTATATATAAGCTGTTTACCTGTTTACAGAGTGACACCTGGGCATCAGCTTACAGATTAGAGACGGGCACTTACCTGGGTATATATAAGCTGTTTACCTGTTTACAGAGTGACACCTGGGCATCAGCTTACAGATTAGAGATGGGCACTTACCTGGGTATATATAAGCTGTTTACCTGTTTACAGAGTGACACCTGGGCATCAGCTTACAGATTAGAGACGGGCACTTACCTGGGTATATATAAGCTGTTTACCTATTTACAGAGTGACACCTGGGCATCAGCTTACAGATTAGAGATGGGCACTTACCTGGGTATATATAAGCTGTTTACCTGTTTACAGAGTGACACCTGGGCATCAGCTTACAAATTAGAGACGGGCACTTACCTGGGTATATATAAGCTGTTTACCTGTTTACAGAGTGACACCTGGGCATCAGCTTACAGATTAGAGACGGCACTTACCTGGGTATATGTAAGCTGTTTACCTGTTTACAGAGTGACACCTGAGCATCAGCTTACAGATTAGAGACAGGCACTTACCTGGGTATATATAAGCTGTTTACCTGTTTACAGAGTGACACCTGGGCATCAGCTTATAGATTAGAGACTGGCACTTACATGGGTATATATAAGCTGTTTACCTGTTTACAGAGTGACACCTGGGCATCAGTTTACAGATTCGAGACGGGCACTTACCTGGGTATATATAAGCTGTTTACCTGTTTACAGAGTGACACCTGGGTATCAGCTTACAGATTAGAGATGGGCACTTACCTGGGTATATATAAACTATTTACCTGTTTACAGAGTGACACCTGGGCATCAGCTTACAGATTAGAGACGTGCACTTACCTGAGTATATATAAGCTGTTTACCTGTTTACAGAGTGACACCTGGGCATCAGCTTAGAGAGTGAGAACTGAAACAAACAAAGAATGTTCTTATTTTTTACATGGAATGTTTTATAGGAAAATCATTGTGAAGCTATCATAACACATACTTTATTTATTTTCAAATTGCTTAGACTTTGGTCATATTTCTATAATATCTAATGGCATGTGTTTTTTTTCAGCTAAGAAATTTTCTCCATTAAGGTGAGTATTGTCCTGATGCTATTGTTAACACCATTTTAAATGCATTTCTTCTTAATCTAAAGTACGTACTCTGATCATGCCTTTTATGACAATTTCTTTTTGTACATTGCAGTGACCATTCAGAAGAGGAGCATCACAACGCACATTTCAGACATTCCATGTTTAATGTTTGAACCCTAAAGATGAGGCAAGTGCTCTGCGTCAAGTTATTATTATGATTATTGGGAGACCCAGTATGTTATATGTGTTTGTAGGCAGATAGCAGATTCAGCTTTGTGCGCGTGTGCGCTCATGTGTGTGTGTATGTGTGTACGCATGCATGCATGTGTGCATGTGCACATGCGTGTGTATGTCTCTGTGTTTGTGGAGGGGTGTGGGGGTGGGGGTGTTTGAGCTGTCTGGATGCAAAGTTCACATGGCGCTTCTTGAGGGGACTGCTCCTTTTCTACCACTCTTGCTCATGTCTTATACCTCCCTGTCTGCCTTCTTTTCTCACTACTTTTTGCAGCCAGTGACATACACCTACCTGGTCTCAGTCTCCTTCAGCCATTCACCATCCCAGGAGAATCAGTTGCTTCAAGAGCACATCTATGGAGCCAGATCCTTCTTAATTAAAACTGGTCTCTCATTTCCTTTGTACCTCAAGCTCCATACCTTAGCAATCATGTTCTACTCAGGGTAAGAACAGCTTCTGAGCTCCGCACCTTCTGCCTTTAAAACAGCTGAGCTGTCAGTCATCCCACTTCTTTTTCAAGCAAGATTATTTTAATTCTGCCCTCTATGTCTCCTACTTACTGTTATCTTGTTTTTGCATTTACCCTCAGCCCAAGTCTGGCAACTTCCTGCTGAGTTCAGATACAAATGTATCTTCATCTGGCAGTGCATTTCACTCTGCATTATGGAAAATCTCACCCAGGCTCTGGACTGCAGCACAAAATTGTCTTTTCTTGCACTGGTGACTCCATTTATTGCAAAGCAGCCCTTTGTATGTGTTAGCTAATGATCTCTAAAGTGCTTGCACTATACAGGCATTGCCTCATGACTACCTCAGTAGTTACATTCTGCATACATGTTCTCATGACTACCTCAGTAGTTGCATTCTGCATACATGTTCTCATGACTACCTCAGTAGTTACATTCTGCATACATGTTCTCATGACTACCTCAGTAGTTGCATTCTGCATACATGTTCTCATGACTACCTCAGTAGTTACATTCTGCATACATGTTCTCATGACTACCTCAGTAGTTACATTCTGCATACATGTTCTCATGACTACCTCAGTAGTTACATTCTGCATACATGTTCTCATGACTACCTCAGTAGTTGCATTCTGCATACATGTTCTCATGACTACCTCAGTAGTTGCATTCTGCATACATGTTCTCATGACTACCTCAGTAGTTGCATTCTGCATACATGTTCTCATGACTACCTCAGTAGTTACATTCTGCATACATGTTCTCATGACTACCTCAGTAGATACATTCTGCATACATGTTCTCATGACTACCTCAGTAGTTACATTCTGCATACATGTTCTCATGACTACCTCAGTAGTTACATTCTGCATACATGTTCTCATGACTACCTCAGTAGTTACATTCTGCATACATGTTCTCATGACTACCTCAGTAGTTACATTCTGCATACATGTTCTCATGACTACCTCAGTAGTTACATTCTGCATACATGTTCTCATGACTACCTCAGTAGTTGCATTCTGCATACATAATCTCATGCCTACATCAGTAGTTGCATTCTGCATACATGTTCTCATGCCTACCTCAGTAGTTGCATTCTGCATACATGTTCTCATGCCTACCTCAGTAGTTGCATTCTGCATACATGTTATCATGACTACCTCAGTAGTTGCATTCTGCATACATGTTATCATGCCTACCTCAGTAGCTGCATTCTGCATACATGTTCTCATGCCTACCTCAGTAGTTGCATTCTGCATACATGTTCTCATGACTACCTCAGTAGTTTCATTCTGCATACATGTTCTCATGACTACCTCAGTAGTTGCATTCTGCATACATGTTCTCATGACTACCTCAGTAGTTACATTCTGCATACATGTTCTCATGACTACCTCAGTAGTTACATTCTGCATACATGTTCTCATGACTACCTCAGTAGTTACATTCTGCATACATGTTCTCATGACTACCTCAGTAGTTGCATTCTGCATACATGTTCTCATGACTACCTCAGTAGTTGCATTCTGCAAACATGTTCTCATGACTACCTCAGTAGTTGCATTCTGCATACATGTTCTCATGACTACCTCAGTAGTTGCATTCTGCATACATGTTCTCATGACTACCTCAGTAGTTACATTCTGCATACATGTTCTCATGACTACCTCAGTAGATACATTCTGCATACATGTTCTCATGACTACCTCAGTAGTTACATTCTGCATACATGTTCTCATGACTACCTCAGTAGTTACATTCTGCATACATGTTCTCATGACTACCTCAGTAGTTACATTCTGCATACATGTTCTCATGACTACCTCAGTAGTTACATTCTGCATACATGTTCTCATGACTACCTCAGTAGTTACATTCTGCATACATGTTCTCATGACTACCTCAGTAGTTGCATTCTGCATACATAATCTCATGCCTACATCAGTAGTTGCATTCTGCATACATGTTCTCATGCCTACCTCAGTAGTTGCATTCTGCATACATGTTCTCATGCCTACCTCAGTAGTTGCATTCTGCATACATGTTATCATGACTACCTCAGTAGTTGCATTCTGCATACATGTTATCATGCCTACCTCAGTAGCTGCATTCTGCATACATGTTCTCATGCCTACCTCAGTAGTTGCATTCTGCATACATGTTCTCATGACTACCTCAGTAGTTTCATTCTGCATACATGTTCTCATGACTACCTCAGTAGTTGCATTCTGCATACATGTTCTCATGACTACCTCAGTAGTTACATTCTGCATACATGTTCTCATGACTACCTCAGTAGTTACATTCTGCATACATGTTCTCATGACTACCTCAGTAGTTACATTCTGCATACATGTTCTCATGACTACCTCAGTAGTTGCATTCTGCATACATGTTCTCATGACTACCTCAGTAGTTGCATTCTGCATACATGTTCTCATGACTACCTCAGTAGTTGCATTCTGCATACATGTTCTCATGACTACCTCAGTAGTTACATTCTGCATACATGTTCTCATGACTACCTCAGTAGTTGCATTCTGCATACATGTTCTCATGACTACCTCAGTAGTTACATTCTGCATACATGTTCTCATGACTACCTCAGTAGTTACATTCTGCATACATGTTCTCATGACTACCTCAGTAGTTGCATTCTGCATACATGTTCTCATGACTACCTCAGTAGTTACATTCTGCATACATGTTCTCATGACTACCTCAGTAGTTACATTCTGCATACATGTTCTCATGACTACCTCAGTAGTTACATTCTGCATACATGTTCTCATGACTACCTCAGTAGTTACATTCTGCATACATGTTCTCATGACTACCTCAGTAGTTACATTCTGCATACATGTTCTCATGACTACCTCAGTAGTTACATTCTGCATACATGTTCTCATGACTACCTCAGTAGTTACATTCTGCATACATGTTCTCATGACTACCTCAGTAGTTACATTCTGCATACATGTTCTCATGACTACCTCAGTAGTTACATTCTGCATACATGTTCTCATGACTACCTCAGTAGTTACATTCTGCATACATGTTCTCTGACTACCTCAGTAGTTACATTCTGCATACATGTTCTCATGACTACCTCAGTAGTTACATTCTGCATACATGTTCTCATGACTACCTCAGTAGTTACATTCTGCATACATGTTCTCATGACTACCTCAGTAGTTACATTCTGCATACATGTTCTCATGACTACCTCAGTAGTTACATTCTGCATACATGTTCTCATGACTACCTCAGTAGTTGCATTCTGCATATATGTTCTCATGCCTACATCAGTAGTTGCATTCTGCATACATGTTCTCATGCCTACCTCAGTAGTTGCATTCTGCATACATGTTCTCATGCCTACCTCAGTAGTTGCATTCTGCATACATGTTCTCATGACTACCTCAGTAGTTGCATTCTGCATACATGTTATCATGCCTACCTCAGTAGTTGCATTCTGCATACATGTTCTCATGCCTACCTCAGTAGTTGCATTCTGCATACATGTTCTCATGCCTACCTCAGTAGTTTCATTCTGCATACATGTTCTCATGACTACCTCAGTAGTTACATTCTGCATACATGTTCTCATGACTACCTCAGTAGTTACATTCTGCATACATGTTCTCATGACTACCTCAGTAGTTACATTCTGCATACATGTTCTCATGACAACCTCAGTAGTTGCATTCTGCATACATGTTCTCATGACTACCTCAGTAGTTGCATTCTGCATACATGTTCTCATGACTACCTCAGTAGTTGCATTCTGCATACATGTTCTCATGACTACCTCAGTAGTTACATTCTGCATACATGTTCTCATGACTACCTCAGTAGTTGCATTCTGCATACATGTTCTCATGACTACCTCAGTAGTTACATTATGCATACATGTTCTCATGACTACCTCAGTAGTTACATTCTGCATACATGTTCTCATGGCTACCTCAGTAGTTGCATTCTGCATACATGTTCTCATGACTGCCTCAGTAGTTACATTCTGCATACATGTTCTCACGACTACCTCAGTAGTTACATTCTGCATACATGTTCTCATGACTACCTCAGTAGTTACATTCTGCATACATGTTCTCATGACTACCTCAGTAGTTGCATTCTGCATACATGTTCTCATGCCTACATCAGTAGTTGCATTCTGCATACATGTTCTCATGCCTACCTCAGTAGTTGCATTCTGCATACATGTTCTCATGCCTACCTCAGTAGTTGCATTCTGCATACATGTTCTCATGACTACCTCAGTAGTTGCATTCTGCATACATGTTATCATGCCTACCTCAGTAGTTGCATTCTGCATACATGGTCTCATGACTACCTCAGTAGTTGCATTCTGCATACATGTTCTCATGACTACCTCAGTAGTTACATTCTGCATACATGTTCTCATGACTACCTCAGTAGTTACATTCTGCATACATGTTCTCATGACTACCTCAGTAGTTACATTCTGCATACATGTTCTCATGACTACCTCAGTAGTTACATTCTGCATACATGTTCTCATGACTACCTCAGTAGTTACATTCTGCATACATGTTCTCATGACTACCTCAGTAGTTACATTCTGCATACATGTTCTCATGACTACCTCAGTAGTTACATTCTGCATATATGTTCTCATGACTACCTCAGTAGTTGCATTCTGCATACATTTTCTCATGACTACCTCAGTTACATTCTGCATACATGTTCTCATGACTACCTCAGTAGTTACATTCTGCATACATGTTCTCATGACTACCTCAGTAGTTACATTCTGCATACATGTTCTCATGACTACCTCAGTAGTTGCATTCTGCATACATGTTCTCATGCCTACATCAGTAGTTGCATTCTGCATACATGTTCTCATGCCTACCTCAGTAGTTGCATTCTGCATACATGTTCTCATGCCTACCTCAGTAGTTGCATTCTGCATACATGTTCTCATGACTACCTCAGTAGTTGCATTCTGCATACATGTTCTCATGACTACCTCAGTAGTTGCATTCTGCATACATGTTCTCATGACTACCTCAGTAGTTACATTCTGCATACATGTTCTCATGACTACCTCAGTAGTTACATTCTGCATACATGTTCTCATGACTACCTCAGTAGTTGCATTCTGCATACATGTTCTCATGACTACCTCAGTAGTTGCATTCTGCATACATGTTCTCATGACTACCTCAGTAGTTGCATTCTGCATACATGTTCTCATGACTACCTCAGTAGTTGCATTCTGCATACATGTTCTCATGACTACCTCAGTAGTTGCATTCTGCATACATGTTCTCATGACTACCTCAGTAGTTGCATTCTGCATACATGTTCTCATGACTACCTCAGTAGTTGCATTCTGCATACATGTTCTCATGACTACCTCAGTAGTTACATTCTGCATACATGTTCTCATGACTACCTCAGTAGTTACATTCTGCATACATGTTCTCATGACTACCTCAGTAGTTACATTCTGCATACATGTTCTCATGACTACCTCAGTAGTTACATTCTGCATACATGTTCTCATGACTACCTCAGTAGTTACATTCTGCATACATGTTCTCATGACTACCTCAGTAGTTACATTCTGCATACATGTTCTCATGACTACCTCAGTAGTTACATTCTGCATATATGTTCTCATGACTACCTCAGTAGTTGCATTCTGCATACATTTTCTCATGACTACCTCAGTTACATTCTGCATACATGTTCTCATGACTACCTCAGTAGTTACATTCTGCATACATGTTCTCATGACTACCTCAGTAGTTACATTCTGCATACATGTTCTCATGACTACCTCAGTAGTTGCATTCTGCATACATGTTCTCATGCCTACATCAGTAGTTGCATTCTGCATACATGTTCTCATGCCTACCTCAGTAGTTGCATTCTGCATACATGTTCTCATGCCTACCTCAGTAGTTGCATTCTGCATACATGTTCTCATGACTACCTCAGTAGTTGCATTCTGCATACATGTTATCATGCCTACCTCAGTAGTTGCATTCTGCATACATGGTCTCATGACTACCTCAGTAGTTGCATTCTGCATACATGTTCTCATGACTACCTCAGTAGTTACATTCTGCATACATGTTCTCATGACTACCTCAGTAGTTACATTCTGCATACATGTTCTCATGACTACCTCAGTAGATACATTCTGCATACATGTTCTCATGACTACCTCAGTAGTTGCATTCTGCATACATGTTCTCATGACTACCTCAGTAGTTGCATTCTGCATACATGTTCTCATGACTACCTCAGTAGTTGCATTCTGCATACATGTTCTCATGCCTACCTCAGTAGTTGCATTCTGCATACATGTTCTCATGACTACCTCAGTAGTTGCATTCTGCATACATGTTCTCATGACTACCTCAGTAGTTGCATTCTGCATACATGTTCTCATGACTACCTCAGTAGTTACATTCTGCATACATGTTCTCATGACTACCTCAGTAGTTGCATTCTGCATACATGTTCTCATGACTACCTCAGTAGTTACATTCTGCATACATGTTCTCATGACTACCTCAGTAGTTACATTCTGCATACATGTTCTCATGGCTACCTCAGTAGTTGCATTCTGCATACATGCTCTCATGACTACCTCAGTAGTTACATTCTGCATACATGTTCTCACGACTACCTCAGTAGTTACATTCTGCATACATGTTCTCATGACTACCTCAGTAGTTACATTCTGCATACATGTTCTCACGACTACCTCAGTAGTTACATTCTGCATACATGTTCTCATGACTACCTCAGTAGTTACATTCTGCATACATGTTCTCATGACTACCTCAGTAGTTACATTCTGCATACATGTTCTCATGACTACCTCAGTAGTTACATTCTGCATACATGTTCTCATGACTACCTCAGTAGTTACATTCTGTATACATGTTCTCATGACTACCTCAATAGTTACATTCTGCATACATGTTCTCATGACTACCTCAGTAGTTACATTCTGCATACATGTTCTCATGACTACCTCAGTAGTTACATTCTGCATACATGTTCTCATGACTACCTCAGTAGTTACATTCTGCATACATGTTCTCATGACTACCTCAGTAGTTACATTCTGCATACATGTTCTCATGACTACCTCAGTAGTTGCATTCTGCATACATTTTCTCATGACTACCTCAGTAGTTACATTCTGCATACATGTTCTCATGACTACCTCAGTAGTTACATTCTGCATACATGTTCTCATGACTACCTCAGTAGTTACATTCTGCATATATGTTCTCATGACTACCTCAGTAGTTGCATTCTGCATACATTTTCTCATGACTACCTCAGTTACATTCTGCATACATGTTCTCATGACTACCTCAGTAGTTACATTCTGCATACATGTTCTCATGACTACCTCAGTAGTTACATTCTGCATACATGTTCTCATGACTACCTCAGTAGTTGCATTCTGCATACATTTTCTCATGACTACCTCAGTTACATTCTGCATACATTGTCTCACAATTCACAAATTAGTTACACTTTGCATACATTGCCCCATGATTCCCACAGTAGCCGCACTCTACATGCATTGGTCCATGATTAATGCAGTGTGATTAATTTTTGATGACAGTTAACAAAGCTTTCTTGCCTGTCTCATTGTATGATATCTTTACCTGCAGCACTAGAATCCATTGATTAGTTTATAAAGCTATGCCCATCTGCACCTGGTTTAATACTTGATACCAGTTGGTTAATGCCAGAACGATCCCTATGTCCCTTGTTACTCACAGCGGCTGATTTGTAGACCTGTACATTACTGGAGAGTATCCTACGCTTTCCATTGGTTATACTTCCCTTGTCATTTATTAAACTATCAGTGCAGACAAAATGTTTTTGTCTTAACTGGTTACTAATTCCATATTCCTTGCACACTTTCTCTACTTTCCTGCCAGGTAAAAGCCTGTAGACCTAAATGAGGCCATGAATGTCACTTTACTCCTGTGTACTGATGACATAATAAAGGCACCAGGCAGGTTAGTGTGGCATGGCTTCTTCAACATAAACGTGAGAGCATTTTTATATTACTTCTCACTGAACTATGATGCACAGGCTCTTTTTCAGTCATATTTTAAGGTCAGACAACCACTCAGGCTTTGAGAGACATTTGCACTTGTCCACATCAGCTCCTTTAGTGAATGCCATCTGGACCTGAAATATTAACCGCTGTGTGTGATAAACATTTCCATACAACCTGTCTCCAGACAGGATTACTTTTCCCATAACTGCCATATATTTTATTTTTTACATCTGCTAACTGGCTAAGTACATTGGTCCAAGTACTATTTTTCAGTTGCATGCTCAGCCTATTAGGCAGTCATTATAAAATTAGAAAAAAAAAAAAAAAAAAAAAACACATGACTGCCAATAAATAATGGAATATCTGTAGAAGATGATTGATTTTGTCCAGGTTCTAGTCCCAGTGAAAGCTGCTTTTTCCTTGACACCATTGTTAGCCTGTGGACACTTGCTTGTCCTAAATGTTTTGGCCTCTGACCTTTCAGATGTTTCCTTAATATCAACATATTTCATCTTCCTTCCCCCATAAATTCATTGGCATACTTTGGAATCTACATTACCATTTTTAAACAGCTGTATAGGCATTAACAATTTTTTGTTCCCTGCTTCATTTACATGGAAATGTTGAAACTCCAAGTGTGTGTGTGTGTGTGTGTGTGTGTGTGTGTGTGTGTGTGTGTGTGTGTGTGTGTATGTGTGTGTGTTTTTGTGTAGGTGTGTCTGTGTGTTAAAAATAATTTTTATTAGTATTTTAACTGTGTAGATTCATAGAATCTGAAAGTGCAATGTAGGCACTAATAAATTATATTTTATTTTGCCTGTGGGAATTTAAGAAGATATTGACACATAAAATTAAACATGCAGTAAAATCTTCTTTACACAGTATTCCATGCAAGGCCATATACTATGGCATTGTGGGAAGATGTTCCATGGCAGCCTAAATGTGGTACATTTTCTTCCATGGGCATGGCTGCCCCCCAAAGCAATGGGATACATAACCTGAGCACTGAATACAAAGTCATGCTCCATCTGACATGTAATCAGACCAGGTAAACACTATGCATTGCCTGGTAGTAATGGCCTGGGTGCCTAAAGGCCTAGCTTATGTTTAAAGTTATCATGACCAAAAGCTTCATATTGTTTTATTGATGTCATAAAATTTAATGAGAAATGTCATGTCCTTTGAATTCGAATGAGTTAATTCTGAATCTTCCATCTCATTCATCTTTTTTTTCTTTTACAGTTGGTGGAGTTTGGAAAGAAGTTGATCGGATTTTTTAACTTTATGCCTGAAATGTACATTAGAAAAATGGCCCAAAGTATGGAGCTGGCCCATGGAATGTACAACCTAATGGGGTCAGTGCCACAGAAGCGAGTTTATCAAGTTTGTGGGAACGTTACATCTGCTCCATTTGACTCCTTCTACGGTTTCCTTGGTCTGTCCATGGTATCTCTGAACTCATCTGATAACTTACATTGTACCACTTCCTCAGGCAATACATTCCATAGCCCTACCACTCTCTCTGTGAAATAGTATTTCCTTACAATGCCTCCTAGTCCCTCTCATCTGAGACTAAATGTGTGTTTAGGGTGTTGAGTATAGCAACAAAGGTACAGAATCCAGCTGGTCCTGGAAAGCAACTGACAAATTTAATGCACAACAAAGCTGCCTTCAATCTGGATATTGAAGCTTCAGAGAGAAAATCGTTTATGTCTCTCAGCGTGCGACTCAGGGACTTCAGCTCAGTATTTAAGTAACTATCTAGCACTCAGGTCAGATTGCATGTACGACTCTGGGGGACCCTACAAACTTACCATTAAATGTTTCCATCTGTCTGATCTTATGGGACAAACAGCTAGAGTACTACTTCAACCACATGGCTTCATCGTAACAATTTTGTGTGGGCATTCTAATATACTAAATCAGAGCTGCTGCAAGGCTTGCAACTATGTAGCCATGTGGCTGCTACGCATGCTTTGATGTAGTTGTTAACAAGGATGAAACCTTATGGTTGTTATGTGCGTATGTTTGTTTAATGGCATGGTTTGCTGAGATGTTACTGAAATTTATTAGAGAAGAGCCCACACATTTTCCTGTCTGTCTGATCTTCCATTATAAATGAATCAACAGAAAGAAAAAAAACTTAGAATGGCTGAATCTTGTAACAACATTGCAGACTTTTTTCAGATATTTTCTGTCAGTGTGTGTGTGTTTGGGGGGGGGGGTGAAGCTCTGCTAACAGCCCCCTGAAAGAGCCTTGAACCCACTGACCCCCCTACTACATATTACTGCATCCAAGTTTCCAAAATTCAGAGCTACATTCTGTGACACCCTGAACTTCGAGTCTGGTCACATGCTGTAGTACAGGTGTCTTAGAAACTGTGCTCATTGAATTTTAGCACATTTTGCAGGTTTTATCTTGAGTACAAAAACTTGAAAATGTATTACACATACCTTTAATATAGCAGTGTGATATAGATCTGACCATAGAAGCATTCATTCCTGTTTAGAAAACACTTTATATATATTTTCTAGCATGACTGCATTTTTTTCCCCACTTTGGTTCTGGAACATCTTACTATAAACAAAAAAGTGAAAAAAAAAACATTTGAAAAAAACCCAGTTAATATGATATTCAAACACTGAAAGAGCATCAGTATATCTGGTGGTGAATTGTGTGCATGTAGGCAACTGTACTAAACCCTTACAAAATATAATTACATTCAAATGTATTGTATCTTGGGAGAAAGGAAGAGTCTTCTTCAGAGACATTTCCTAACAAATATGCACTTCCTGACCAACTGTACAAATTCACATGGTTTGTGTGCAGAACCTTCCTGGTTTTAAATCTTAATGCACATTTTACATTTGAGTAATAAATGCTCATCACTGACACAATCTATTTTAGTCAGGTTTCCACAGTTACTGCCCCATAAGGCAAAATAGCAATATTTGCTGAATCCTAAACAGAAAAAACAACTTAAAAAAAATTCTACACAATTAGGAAACCAGCTGAAAAACTCATCTTACCTGCATTGAAAACAGTGTACATTTGAAAATGCAATTGTCCTTTTGGATCTTTTTTTTTTTTATAAAACAAAGCAAAACAAAACAGGAAATCTGCATTGCTGCAGTCTAGGATATACACTTATAGCGGAAACAGTGTCCTTGTACCATACACTAGTGTGTTTATATGAACAGAATCTATAGATTTAAGTGTTGTTGATGAAACCAGTTTCTTATAATAACATCTAAAGTAACACTATATTATGAATTGGTGACAGCATTCCTGACACTTAATTCAGTTTTGTTCTTTGTCAAATGAATAAGGCTCCTAGTGCATGAAAAGTTTTTTGGGGGGTGATCTTCAGTGCAAAAGAGGGACTCAAACTCTAATTACTACGTAACACAAACTATGCTAGCCTTATTCAGATTGTGTTACTTTCATCTGTGGACCATCCTGTTACAAAGCAGTCATGCTAGAGAGCTTGTCAGTCCCTATGGGATATGGTACTGTACATTAGAAATGACTGTTAACATTTTCTCGTAACTCTAACTATAGCACCACAAAAAAATAATAAAATTTTGATTTTTAAATAAAGGAATTTCTGTC
Organism: Protopterus annectens; assembly: GCF_019279795.1. Classification (NCBI taxonomy): domain Eukaryota; kingdom Metazoa; phylum Chordata; order Ceratodontiformes; family Protopteridae; genus Protopterus; species Protopterus annectens. The sequence goes on from NC_056744.1 coordinate 312,879,724, forward strand.
GCAAGACACTAAAACTGGAATAAAAGATAACTACAGCAAATGTTAATTCCTATATAATATTAAAAATAATAATAATAGTTTCTGTGTGTAAATGTTAGTGTGCAAGAAACACGGTGAGTTACTGATTTCCAGAGTACCTCTGTATAAAAGTTAAATTAAATACGTGTATCAGATACTCTTAAAAACTACTGTATAGCATATATGTGTGTGTGTATGTGTCTGTCTGTTACTGAGTTTGTTTAAAGAGAAAACCACAAGGCTTGAAATTAAGCTAATATTATTCATATTATTTTTGGAAATACATATTTGCATATTTGGCACTAAAATATGTCTGTGTATATAAATATGTTTTATATATGTATCTATAAGGTATGTTGCTTTATGGATATTTGTATGCATATTGTTTTATAATCTATGGTATTATTTAATAAAGTTAATTTCTGCATTATCTTGTTTGTTTTTATTTGCCAGCTATTGCATGACC
>NC_056744.1:312885207-312980207 GCF_019279795.1 Protopterus annectens
ATGGCTTTGTAAGTCAAGCAGAGATCACCTCTAAATAGGCGATATGAGGCAGAGAATAGTTGGATTTTTTTTGGAGTCTGTCCATATAGGACAAGTGTTTAAGGCCTAAGATCCTCTTTGTGAGGTACTTTTGCAGCCTCTCCAGTTGATGCAGGTGTCTAGTGAGGTACATGCCAAATGGGGCATTGTACTCAATGACTGGCCTAATGAGGGAAGAGTAGAGGGGGACAATGACTTATTTTTTCCTGGATGCAAACCCCTTAGTAATGAGATATGCCACATAGAAGGACTTTGTGACCACAGTGGCAATGTGGTGGTCAAAACAGAGGTTGCTGTCCACCCATGTTCCCAGATCTCTTATTCATAGGTTCATAGGTAAGTACTAGGCTATTGGCCCTAGGGCCTATATAAGCCTAGCCAAAAAATGTACCCTGGCTTTCACCACCCAAGAAAATTATTTTCCTGTGCCCCTGTCGAGCAGAGCCAAAGAAGTGATACCTGGGGTGAATTTCCCATTTCCCATCCAATCATCAAGATTTTTCTTGAAGAGTGCTAATGAGCAGCTCTGTTTGACATAGATAGGCAGTCTGTTCCAGAGTATGGGAAATTATAACACCTTCAGTGTTCAGTGGACTACCATTGATGTGGTAATCGATGGGAACCAAGTTTTTCCCAAAGGGGATGACAACACATTTTTTGGCATTGAGCTTAAGGCCATGGTTCTGACTCCAGTCATTGGTCTCAGTGAGGCCTTTCTGTAGGATGTCGACATCACTTAGGGAGTTAATAATAGCTCCCAACTTGCAATCGTCTGTGAACTTTGTCAGGCAGGGTGCCTTCATGTTGCCCTGGACTTCAGAGAAGTAGATAACATGAGAGGACCCAGGACCAAACCCTGTGGGACTCTACTCATGACTGGTCAGCAGTCTGATTTGGAGTCAGCTGCTTTCACATTATGGGTTCTATCTGTGAGCCAGTTTGCCATGCACCTAGTGATATAGGGGTTGATGCCTAGCTTAATGAGTTTTTCTATGATTCTTGAGTGGGGAATGGTATCAAAGGCCTTGGCCAGATTAATGTAGGCTGTATGAACCACCTTGCCTTCATCCACAGCTCAGGTGACTGACTCAAAGAAGTTGACCAAGTTGAGCAGGCATGATCTACCCTTCACAAAACCAAACTGTGTAGGATCCAGAGTTTGGATATTCCCTATATCCTTGTTTATTAGGTCCATAACTTTGCATATCAGACATGTCAGGCTAATGGGTCAATAGTTCCCAGTGTCTGTAGTCACTTCTCCTTTGTGGAGAGGGATGACTGTAGCAGTGTGCCATTCGGTGGGGACAAAGCCTGAAGTGAGGCTGTGATTGAACAGGAGACTCAGGTGAGGTGCCAGTTCACTCTGTAGTTCATGTAGAACACAGCCAGGGATATTGTCAGGCCCCATAGAAGCTGTATTCTTGGCCTTGGACAGAGCTATTTTAACCTGTGCAGCAATAATAATGAATACCTGACAATCTACTGGTATTGTGATTGGTCCTTTGGGGGGGGGAGAGGGGTAAAGTTGGCACTGAATATGTTGGCCAGTATATTGGCATTATCTGTTGGCTCGGTATAGGAGGTACCATTGTGCAGTAGCTCAGACCAAATCTGGGTAATTCCATGGAGATTCTTATTTCTGCTCAATAGCTGCATACTTGAGCTATTTTGTTAGCTTTTACATACCCTACATCAACTTTATTACAAGCTGAGATCAGTACAAACCTGCAGTGTTATAACATAGTACTGCATTTTATTTTTTCTGTTTTATTGTTTCTTTGAAAAATGAGTTAAAACAGTACTGTATTTATCTGGTTATTTATTTCTTTCACTGAAAATTGTGAGCTCTCTCTCTGTCTGCAGTTAGTGGGTTTATTCTTCTCATTTTATAGATATTCGGTGTAGAAGTCTTAGCCTAGATGGTTTCTCTGTGTCTTAAAGTCTTAGGCCCTTATCTCTGAAATTATTTCTGCTGAATAGCTGCACACTTGTGCTGTTTGGTTAGCTTTTACATACCTACATCAAATTTATTACAAGCTGAGATAAGTACAAAGTTGCAGTGTTATAAGATAGTACTGCATTTTATCTTTTCTGTTTTGTTTCATTGAATATTGTGTTAAAATAGCACTGCATTTATCTGGTTATTTATTTGTTTCACTGAAAATTGTGAGCTCTCTCTCTGTCTGCATTTAGGGGGTTTATTCTTCTCACTTCATTGATATTCAGTGTAGACATCTTAGCCTAGAGGGTTTTTCTGTGCCTTATAGTCATAGTCCCTTATCTCTAAAATTATTTCTGCTGAATAGCTGCATACTTGAGCTGTTTGGTTAGCTTTTACATACCTACATAAACGTTATTACAAGCTGAGATAAGTACAAAGTTGCAGTGTTATAATATAGTACTGCATTTAATTTTTTCTGTTTTTATTGTTTCATTGAATATTGTGTTAAAATAGTACTGCAGTTATCTGCATATTTATTTGTTTCACTGAAAACTGTGAGCTCTCTCTCTCTCTGTCTGCAGTTAATGGGTTTATTCTTCTCACTTCACTGATATTTGGGGTAGAAGTCTTAGCCTAAAGAGTTTCTCTATGCCTTATAGTCTTAGTCCCTTATCTCTGAAACTATGTCTGCTGAATAGCTGCATAATTGAGCTGTTTGGTTAGCTTTCAAATACCTACATCAACTTTATTACAAGCTGAGATAAGTGCAAACCTGCAGTGTTATAAGATAGTACTGCATTTTTTTCTGTTTTATTGTTTCATTGAATATTTTGTTAAAATAGTACTGCATTTATCTGCTTATTTGTTTTACTGAAAATTGTGAGCTCTCTTTCTCTCTGCAGTTAGTGAGTTTATTCTTCTTACTTCATTGATATTCAGTATAGAAGTCTTAGCCTAGAGGGTTTCTATTTTCCTTAAAGTCTTAGTCCTTTATCTCTGAAATTACTTCTGCTGATAAGCTGCATACTTGAGCTGTTTGGTTAGCTTTTACATACCTACATCAACTTTATTACAAGCTGAGAGAAGTACAAAGTTGCAGTGTTATAAGATAGTACTGCATTTTATTTTTTCTGTTTTTATTGTTTCATTGAATATTGTGTTAAAATAGTACTGCATTTATCTGCTTATTTACTTGTTTCACTGAAAACTGTGAGCTCTCTCTCTCTGTCTGCAGTTAGTGGGATTATTCTTCTCACTTCATTGATATTCGAGGTAGAAGTCTTAGCCTAAAGGGTTTCTCTGTGCTTTATAGTCTTCGTCCCTTATCTCTGAAATTATGTCTGTTGAATAGCTGCATACTTGAGCTGTTTGGTTAGCTTTTACATACCTACATCAACTTTATTACAAGCTGAGATAAGTACAAAGTTGCAGTGTTATAAGATAGTACTGCATTTTATTGTTTCTGTTTTTATTGTTTTGTTGAATATTTTGTTATAATAGTACTGCATTTATCTGCTTATTTATTTATTTAACTGAAAACTGTGAGCTCTTTCTCTCTCTGCAGTTAGTGGGTTTATTATTCTCACTTCACTGATATTTGGTGTAGAAGTCTTAGCCTAAAGGGTTTCTCTGTGCTTTATAGTCTTAGTCCCTTATCTCTGAAATTATTTCTGCTGAATAGCTTCATACTTGAGCTGTTTGGTTAGCTTTTACATATGTATATCAACTTTATTACAAGCTGAGATAAGTGCAAACCTGCAGTGTTATAAGATAGTACTGCATTTTTTCTGTTTTATTGTTTCATTGAATATTTTGTTAAAATAGTACTGAATTTATCTGCTTATTTCTTTCACTGAAAATTGTGAGTTCTCTTTCTCTTTGCAGTTAGTCAGTTTATTCTTCTCACTTCACTGATATTCAGTGTAGAAGTCTTAGCCTAGAAGGTTTCTCTATGCCTTAAAGTCTTAGTCTTTTATCTCTGAAATTACTTCTGCTGATAAGCTGCATACTTGAGCTGTTTGGTTAGCTTTTACATACCTACATCAACTTTATTACAAGCTGAGATAAGTACAAACTAGTAGTGTTATAAGTTTGCACTGCATTTTATTTTTTCTGTTTTATTGTTTGATTGAACATTGTGTTAAAATAGTACTGCATTAATTTGCTTATTTGTTTCACTGAAAATTGTGAGCTCTCCCTCTGTCTGCAGTTAGTGGGTTTATTCTTCTCATGTCATTGATATTCGGTGTCGAAGTCTTAGCCTAGAGGGTTTCTATGTGCCTTAAAGTCTTAGTCTCTTATCTCTGAAATTATTTCTGCTGATTAGCTGCTTACTTGAGCTGTTTGATTAGCTTTTACATACCTACATCAACTTTATTACAAGCAGAGATAAGAACAAACTTGCAGTGTTATAAGATAGTACTGCATTTTATTTTTTCTATTTTATTCTTTCATTGAATATTGTGTTAAAATAGTACTACATTTATCTGCTTATTTATTTGTTTCACTGAAAATTGTGAGCTCTCTTTCTGTCTGTAGTTAGTGGGTTTATTCTTCTCACTTCATTGATATTCGGTGTAGAAGTCTTAGCCTAGAGGGTTTCTCTGTGGTTTAAAGTCTTAGTTCCTTATCTCTGAAATTATTTCTGCTGAATAGCTGCATACTTGAGCTGTTTGGTTAGCTTATACATATGGATATCAACTTTATTACAAGCTGAGATAAGTGCAAACTAGTAATGTTATAAGATACTACTGCATTTTATTTTTTCTGTTTTATTGTTTGATACAACATTGTGTTAAAATAGTACTGCATTTATCTGCTTATTTGTTTCACTGAAAATTGTGAGCTCTCTCTCTGTCTGCAGTTAGTGGGTTTATTCTTCTCACTTTATAGATATTCAGTGTAGACGTCTTAGCCTAGAGGGTTTCTCTGTGCTTTATAGTCTTAGTCCCTTATCGCTGAAATTATTTCTGCAGAATAGCTGCATACTTGAGCTGTTTGGTTAGCTTTTATATACCTACATCAAATTTATTACAAGCTCAGATAAGTACAAATTTGCAGTGTTATAAGATAGTACTGCATTTTATTTTTTGTTTTATTGTTTGATTGAACATTGTGTTAAAATAGTACTGCATTTATCTGCTTATTTGTTTCACTGAAAATTGTGAGCTCTCTGTCTGCAGATAGTGGGTATATTCTTCTCACTTCATTGATATTCGGTGTAGAAGTCTTAGCCTAGAGGGTTTCTCTGTGCCTTAAAGTCTTTGTCCCTTATCTCTGAAATTATTTCTGCTGAATAGCTGCATACTTGAGCTATTTGGTTAGCTTTTACATACCTACATCTACTTCATTACATGCTGAGATAAGTACAAATTTGCAGTGTTATAAGATAGTACTGCATTTTATTTTTTCTGTTTTTATTGTTTCATTGAATATTGTGTTAAAATAGTACTGCATTTATCTGCTTATTTAGCTGTTTCACTGAAAACTGTGAGCTCTCTGTCTGCAGTGAGTGGGTTTATTATTCTCATGTCATTGATATTCGGTGTAGAGTTCTTAGCCTAGAGGGTTTCCCTGTGCCTTAAAGTCTTTGATCCTTATCTCTGAAGTTATTTCTGCTGAATAGCTACATACTTGAGCTGTAGAGTTAACATTTCCATACCTACATTAACGTTATTACAAGCTGAGATAAGTAGAAGCTTGCAATGTTATAAAATAGTACTGCATTTGTTTTTTTCTTTTTTAATTTTTCATTGAATATCATGTTAAAATAGCACTGCATTTATCTGCATATTTATTTGTTTCACTGTGAATTGTGAGCACTCTCTCTGTCTGTAGTTAGTGGGTTCATTCTTCTCAGTTCATTGATATTCGGTAGAGAAGTCTTAGCCTTGAGGGTTTCACTGTGCCTTAAAGTCTTTGTCCCTTATCTCTGAAATTATTTCTGCTGAATAGCTGCATACTTGTGCTGTTGGGTTCACTTCTACATACCTACATCAACTTTATTACAAGCTGAGATAAGTACAAACTTGCAGTGTTATAAGATAGTACTGCATTTTATTTTTTCTGTTTTATTGTTTCATTGAATATTGTGTTAAAATAGTACTGAATTTATCTACTTATTTATTTGCTTGACTTAAATTGTGAGCACTCACTCTGTCTGTGGTTAGTGGGTTTATTCTTCTCAGTAAATTGATATTCGGTGTAGAAGTCTTAGCCTAGAGGGTTTCACTGTGCTTTAATGTCTTTCTTCCTTATTTCTGAAATTATTTCTGCTGAATAGCTGCACACTTGAGCTGTTTGGTTAGCTTTTACATACCCACATCAACTTTATTGCAAGCTGAGATAAGAATAAACTTGCAGTGTTCTAAGATAGTACTGCATTTTATTTTTTATGTTTTATTGTTTCACTGAATATTGTGTTAAAATCGACCTGCATTTATCTGCTTATTTATTTTTTGCAGTGAAAATTGTGAGCTCTCTCTCTCTCTGTCTGCAGTTAGTGGGTTTATTCTTCTCACTTCATTGATTCATTCGCATAGAAGTCTTAGCCTAGAGAGTTTCTCTGTGCCTTAAGGTCTTTGTCCCTTATCTCTCTCTATTTCTGCTGAAAAGCTGCATACTTCAGCTTTTTGGTTAGCTTTTATGTACCTACATAAACTTTATTGCAAGCTGAGATAAGTACAAACTTGCAGTGTTATAAGATAGTACTGCATTTTATTTTTTTATGTTTGTTTCATTGAATATTGTGTTAAAATTGTACTGCAATTATCTGCTTATTTCTTTTTTCAGTGAAAGTTGTGATCTCTCTCTCTCTCTGTCGGCAGTTAGTGGGTTTATTCTTTTCACGTCATTGATATTTGGCAGAGAAGTCTTAGCCTTAGTCTTAGGGTTTCTCTGTGCCTTAAAGTCTTAGTCCCTTATCTCTGAAATTATTTCTACTGAATAGCTGCATACTTGAACTGTTTGCTTAACCTTTACATATCTACATCAACTTTATTACAAGCTGGGATGAGTACAAACTTGCAGTGTTATAATACAGCACTGCATTTTTTCTGTTTTATTTTTTCGTTGAATATTGTGTTAAAACAGTACTGCATTTATCTGCTCATTTATTTGTTTCACTGAAAATTGTGAGCTCTCTCTCTGACTCTGTCTGCAGTCAGTGGGTTTATTCTTTTTATTTCATTGATATTTGGTGTAGAAGTCTTAACCTAGAGGGTTTCTCTGTGCCTTAAAGTCTTAGTCCCTTATCTCTGAAATTATTTTTGGCTGAATTGCTGCATAGTTGAGCTGTTTGGTTAGCTTTTACATACATCTACGTCATTACAAGCTGATATAAGTACACACCTGCAGTGTTATAAGATAGTACTGCATTTTATTTTTTCTGTTTTATTGTTACATTGTATATTGTGTTAAAATAGTACTGCATTTATCTGCTTATTTATTTGTTTCACTGAAAATTGTGAGCTCTCTCTCTGTCTGCAGTTAGTGGGTTTATTCTTTTTATTTCATTGATATTCGGTGTAGAAGTCTTAGCCTAGCGGGTTTCTTTGTGCCTTAAAGTCTTAGTCCCTTATCTCTGAAATTATTTTTGCTGAATTGCTGCATAGTTGAGCTGTTTGGTTAGCTTTTACATACATCTACGTCATTACAAGCTGGGATAAGTACACACCTGCAGTGTTACAAGATAGTACTGCATTTTATTTTTTCTGTTTTATTGTTACATTGAATATTGTGTTAAAATAGTACTGCATTTTTCTGCTTATTTATTTGTTTCACTGAAAACTGTGAGCTTTCTCTGTCTGCAGTTAGTGGGTTTATTCTTCTCACGTCATTGATATTCGCTGTAGAGGTCTTAGCCAAGAGGGCTTCCCTGTGCCTTAAAATCTTTTTCCCTTATCTCTGAAATTATTTCTGCTGAATAGCTGCATACTTGAGCTGTTGGGTTATCTTTTATATACCTGCATCAACTTTATTACAAGGTGAGATAAGTACAAACTTGCAGTGTTATAAGATAGTACTGCATTTTCTTTTTTTCTTTTTTATTGTTTCATTGAATATCATGATAAAATAGCACTGTATTTATCTGCTTATGCATTTGTTTCACTGAAAATTGTGAGCTCTCTCTCTGTCTGCCGTTAGTTCATTTTTCTCACTTCATTGATATTCGGTATAGAAGTCTTAGCCTTGAGGTTTTCTCTGTGCCTTAATGTCTTACTTCCTTATCTCTGAAATTATTTCTGCTGAATAGCTGAATGCTTCAGCTGTTTGCTCAGCTTTTACATACCTACATCAACTTTATTACAAGCTGAGATAAGAACAAACTTGCAGTGTAATAAGATTGTACTGCATTTTATTTTTTCTGTTTTATTTACTCGTTGAATATTGTAATAAAATAGTACTGTATTTATCTACTTATTTATTTGTTTCACTGAAAATTGTGAGCTCTCTCTCTGTCTGCAGTTAGTTTGTTTATTTTTCTCACTTCATTGATATTCGGTGTAGAAGTCTTAGCCTAGAGGGTTTCTCTGTGCCTTAAAGTCTTAGTCCCTTATCTCTGAAATTATTTCTGTTGAATAGCTGTATACTTGAGCTGTTTGGTTAGCTTTTACATACCTACATCTACTTCATTACAAGCTAAGTACAAACTTGTACTGTTATTAGATAGTACTGCATTTTATTTTTTTTCTATTTTTTTGTTTCAATGAATATTGTGTTTAAATCAAACTGCATTTATCTGCTTATTTATTTTTTTCAGTGAAAATTATGAGCTCTCTCTCTGTCTGCAGTTAGTGGGTTTATTCTTCTCACTTCATTGATATTCGGTATAGAAGTCCTAGCCTAGAGAGTTTCTCTGTGCCTTGAAGTCTAAGTCCCTTATCTCTTACATTATTTCTACTGAATAGCTGCATACTTGAGCTGTTTGGTTAGCTTTTACATACCTACATCAACTTTATTACAAGCTGAGATAAGTACAGATTAGCAGTGTTATAAGATAGTACTGCATTTTATTTTTTTCTGCTTTATTCTTTCATTAAATATTGTGTGAAAATAGTACTGCATGTATCTGCTTATTTATTTGTTTCACTAAAATTGTGAGCTCTCTCTTTGTCTGCAATTAGTGGGTTTATTCTTCTGACGTCATTGATATTCGGTGTAGAAGTCTTAACCTAGAGGTTTTCTCTGTGCCTTAAGGACTTTGTCCCTTATCTCTGAAATTATTTCTGCTGAAAAGCTGCATACTTGAGCTTTTTGGTTATCTTTTATATACCTCCATAAACTGTTTCTTCTTTCAGTGAAAATTGTGAGCTCTCTCTGTCTGCAGTTAGTAGGTTTATTCTTTTGACGTCATTGATATTTGGTGTAGAAGTCTTAGCCTAGAGGGTTTCTCTGTGCCTTAAAGTATTAGTCCTTTATCTCTGAAATTATTTCTGCTGAATAGCTGCATACTTCAGCTGTTTGCTTAACATTTACATATCTAAATCAACTTTATTACAAGCTGAGATAAGTTCAAACTTGCAGTGTTACGAGATAGTACTGCATTTTATTTTTTCTGTTTTATTCTTTCATTGAATATTGTGTTAAAATAGTACTGCGTTTTTCTGCTTATTTATTTGTTTCACTGAAAATTGTGAGCTCTCTCTCTCTCTCTCTCTCTCTCTGCAGTTAGTGGTTTTATTATTTTTACTTCATTGATATTCAGTGTAGAAGTCTTAACCTAGAGGTTTTCTCTGTGCCGTAAGGACTTTGTCCCTTATCTCTGAAATTATTTCTGATGAAAAGCTGCATACTTGAGCTTTTTGGTTATCTTTTATATACCTCCATAAACTTTATTGCAAGCTAAGTACAAACTTGCAGTGTTATAAGATAGTACTGCATTTTATTTTTTTTGTTTTACTGTTTCATTGAATATTGTGTTAAAATAGTACTGCAATTATCTGCCTGTTTCTTCTTTCAGTGAAAATTGTGAGCTCTCTCTGCCTGCAGTTAGTAGGTTTATTCTTTTTACGTCATTGATATTTGGTGTAGAAGTCTTAGCCTAGAGGGTTTCTCTGTGCCTTAAAGTATTAGTCCTTTATCTCTGAAATTATTTCTGCTGAATAGCTGCATACTTCAGCTGTTTGCTTAACATTTACATATCTAAATCAACTTTATTACAAGCTGAGATAAGTTCAAACTTGCAGTGTTATGAGATACTACTGCATTTTATTTTTTCTGTTTTATTCTTTCGTTGAATATTGTGTTAAAATAGTACTGCGTTTTTCTGCTTATTTATTTGTTTCACTGAAAATTGTGAGCTCTCTCTCTCTCTCTCTCTGCAGTTAGTGGTTTTATTATTTTTACTTCATTGATATTCAGTGTAGAAGTCTTAGCCTAGAGGGTTTCTCTGTGCCTTAAAGTCTTAGTCCCTTATCTATGAAATTATTTCTGCTAAATAGCAGCATACTTGAGCTGTTTGCTTAACCTTTACATATCTACATCAACTTTATTACAAGCTGGGATGAGTACAAACTTGCAGTGTTATAATACAGTACTGCATTTTATTTTTTCTGTTTTTTTTTTCTTTCACTGAATATTGTGTTAAAACAGTACTGCATTTATCTGCTTATTTATTTGTTTCACTGAAAACTGTGAGCTCTCTCTCTCCCTCTGTCTGCAGTTAGCGGGTTTATTATTTTTACTTCATTAATATTCGGTGTAGAAGTCTTAGCATAGAGGGTTTCTCTGTGCCTTAAAGTCTTAGTCCCCTTATCTCTGAAATAATTTCTGCTGAATTGCTGCATAGTTGAGCTGTTTGGTGAGCTTTTACATACCTAAATCTACTTCATTACAAGCTGAGATAATTACACACTTGCAGTGTTACAAGATAGTAATGAATTTTATTTTTTCTGTTTTATTGTTTCATTGTATATTGTGTTAAAATAGTACTGCATTTATCTGCTTATTTATTTGTTTCAGTGAAAACTGTGAGCTCTCTCTCTGTCTGCAGTTAGTGGGTTTATTATTCTCACGTCATTGATATTCGGTATAGAGGCCTTAGCCTTGAGGGTTTCCCTGTGCCTTAAAGTCTTTGTCGCTTTTATTTGAAATTATTTCTGTTGAAAACTGCACACTTGAGATGGGTTAACTTTTACATGCCTACATCAACTTTATTACAATCTGAGATAAGTACAAACTTGCAGTATTATAAGAGAGGACTGCATTTTATTTTTTCTGTTTTATTGCTTCATTGAATATTGTATTAAAATAGTACTGCATTTATCTGCTTATTTATTTTACTGAAATTTGTGAGCTCTCTATCTATCTGCAGTTAGTGGGTTTATTCTTCTCACATCATTGATATTCGGTGTAGACATCTTAGACTAGAGGGTTTCTCTGCTCCTTAAAGTCTTAGTCTCTTATCTCTGAAATTATTCATGCTGAATAGCTGCATACTTGAGCTGTTTGGTTGGCTTTTACTTGTTTACATTAACTTTATTACAAGCTGAGATAAGTACAGACTAGCAGTGTTATAATACAGTACTGCATTTTATTTTTTCTGGTTTAGTCTTTCATTGAATATTGTGTGAAAATAGTACTGCATTTATCTGCTTATTTATTTGTTTCACTGAAAATGGTGATCTCTCTCTCTCTGCAGTTAGTGTGTTTATTCTTTTTACTTCATTGATATTCGGTGTAGAAGTCTTAGCCTAGAGGGTTTCTCTGTGCCTTAAAGTCTTAGTCTCTTATGTCTGAAATTATTTCTTCTGAGTAGCTGCATACTTGAGCTGTTTGGTTAGCTTTTACATACCTACATCTACTTAATTACAAGCTGAGATAAGTACAAACTTGCAATGTTAGAAGATAGTACTGCATTTTCTTTTTTCTTTTTTATTGTTTCATTGAACATTGTGTTAAAATAGTACTGCATTTATTTGCTTATTTGTTTCACTGAAAATTGTGAGCTCTGTCTCTGTCTGCACTTAGTGGGTTTATTCATCTCACTTCATTGACATTTGGTGTAGAAGTCTTAGCCTAGAGGTTTTCTCTGTGCTTTAAAGTCTTCATCCTTTATCTCTGAAATTATTTCTGCTGAATTGGTGCATACTTGAGCTGTTTTGGTTAGCTTTCACATACCTACATAAACTTTAATACAAGCTGAGATAAGTACAAACTTCCAGTTAGATAGTACAGTACTTTATTTTCTCTGTTTCATGGTTTCATTGACTATTGTGTTAAAATAGTACAGCATTTATCTGCTTATTTATTTGTTTCACTGAAAATTGTGAGCTCTCTCTGTGTCTGCAGCTAGTGGGTTTATTCTTCTCACTTCACTGATATTCAGTGTAGTAGTCTTAGCCTAGAGGGTTTTCTGTGACTTAATGTCTTAGTCCTTCTCTCTGAAATGATTTCTGCTGAATAGCTGCACACTCAAGCTGTCTGGTTAGCTTTTACATACCTACATCAACTTTATTACAAGCTGAAATAAGTACAAACATGCAGAGTTATAAGATAGTACTGCATTTTATTTTTTCTGTTTTATTGTTTCATTTAATATTTTGTTAAAATAGTACTGCATTTATTTGCTTATTTGTTTCACTGAAAATTGTGAGCTCTCTATCTGCAGTTACTGGGTTTATTCTTCTCACTTCATTGATATTCGATGTAGAAGTCTTAGCCTAGAGGGTTTGTCTGTGCCTTAAAGTCTTAGTCCCTGATCTCTGAAATTATTTCTGCTGAATAGCTGCATACTTGAGCTGTTTTGTTAGGTCTTACATGTCTACATCAACTGTATTACAAGTTGAGATAAGAACTAACTTGCAGTGTTATGAGATAGTACTGCATTTTATTTTTTCTGTTTTATTGTTTCATTGAATATTGTATTAAAATAGTACTGCAAGTATCTGCTTATTTATTTGTTTAACTGAAAATTGCGAGCTCTCTCTCTGTCTGCAGTTAGTGGGTTTATTCTTCCCAGGTCTTAGCCCAGAGGGTTTCCCTGTGCCTTAAAGTCTTTGTCCCTTATCTCTGAAATTATTTCTGCTGAATAGCTGCATACTTGAGCTGTTGGGTTAACTTTTACATTCCTACATCATCTTTATTACAAACTGAGATAAGTAGAAACTTGCAGTGTTATAAGATAGTACTACATGTTATTTTTTCTCTTTTATTGTTTCATTGAATATTGTGTTAAAATAGTACTGCATTTATCTGCTTATTTTTTAACTAAATTCTGAGCACTCTGTGGTTAATGAGTTTATTCTGTTCACTTCTTTGATATTCAGGGTAGAAGTCTTAGCTTAGAGGGTTTCTCTGTGCCTTAAAGTCTTAGTCCCTTATCTCTGAAATTATTTCTGCTGAATAGCTGCATACTTGAGCTGTTTGGTTAGCTTTTACATACATACATACTTTATTACAAGCTGAGATAAGTACAAACTTGCAGTGTTATAAGATAGTACTGCATTTTCTTTTTTCTTTTTTATTGCTTCATTTAAGATTTTGTTAAAATAGTACTGCATTTATTTTCTTATTTGTTTCACTGAAAATTGTGAGCTCTCTCTCTGTCTGCAGTTAGTGGGTTTATTCTTCTTATGTCATTGATATTCAGTGTAGAAGTCTTAGCTTAGAGGGTTTCTCTGTGCCTTAAAGTCTTAGTCCCTTATCTCTGAAATGATTTCTGCTGAATGGCTGCATACTTGAGCTTTTTGGTTAGCTTTTGCATACATACATCAACTTTATTACAAGCTGAGATAAGTACAAAATTGAAGTGTTATAAGATAGTGCTACATTTGATTTTTTCTGTTTTATTGTTTCATTGAATATTGTGTTAAAATAGTACTGAATTTATCTGCTTATTTTTTTTTTTATTTAAATTGTGAGCACTCTGTCTGTGGTTAATTGGTTTATTCTTCTCACTTCTTTGATATTCAGTTTAGAAATCTTAGCTTAGAGGGTTTCTCTGTGCCTTAAAGTCTTAGTCCCTTATCTCTGAAATTATTTCTGCTGAATGGCTGCATACTTGAGCTTTTTGGTTAGCTTTTACATACCTACATCAACTTTATTACAAGCTGAGATAAGTACAAACTTGCAGTGTTATAAGATAGTACTGCATTTTCTTTATTGTTTCATTTAAGATTTTGTTAAAATAGTACTGCATTTATTTTCTTGTTTGTTTCACTGAAAATTGTGAGCTCTCTCTCTCTGTCTGCAGTTAGTGGGTTTATTCATCTCACTTTTTTGACATTCGTTGTAGAAGTCTTAGCCTAGAGGTTTTCTCTTTGCCTTAGAGTCTTCATCCCTTATCTCTGAAATTATTTCTGCTGAATAGGTGTATAGTTGAGCTGTTTGGTTGGCTTCTACATACATACATAAACTTAATACAAGCTTAGATGAGTACAAACTTGCAGTGTTATAAGATAGTACTGCACTTTATTTTCTCTGTTTTAGTCTTTCATTGAATATTGTGTGGAAATAGTACTGCATTTATTTTCTTGTTTGTTTCACTGAAAATTGTGAGCTCTATCTCTGTCTGCAGTTAGTGTGTTTATTCTTTTTACTCCATTGATATTCAGTGCAGAAGTCTTAGCCTTGAGGGTTTCTCTGTGCCTTAAAGTCTTAGTCCCTTATCTCTGAAATTATTTCTGCTGAATAGCTGCATATTTGAGCTGTTTGGTTAGTTTTTACATACCTACATCTACTTC
Organism: Protopterus annectens; assembly: GCF_019279795.1. Classification (NCBI taxonomy): domain Eukaryota; kingdom Metazoa; phylum Chordata; order Ceratodontiformes; family Protopteridae; genus Protopterus; species Protopterus annectens. Next base: position 312,899,872 of record NC_056744.1, read on the forward strand.
ATTACAAGCTGAGATAAGTACAAACTTGTACTGTTATTAGATAGTACTGCATTTTATTTTTTCTCTTTTATTGTTTCATTGAATATTGTATTAAATAGTACTGCATTTTTCTGCTTATGTATTTGTTTCACTGAAAACTGTGAGCTCTCTCTGTCTGCAGTTAGTGGGTTTATTCTTCTCACGTCATTGATATTTGGTGTAGAGGTCTTAGCCAAGAGGGCTTCTCTGTGCCTTAAAGTCTTTTTCCCATATCTCTGAAATTATTTCTGCTGAATAGCTGCATACTTGAGCTGTTGAGTTAACTTTTACATACCTACATCAACTTTATTACAAGCTGAGATAAGTACAAACTTGCAGTGTTATAAGATAGTGCTGCATTTTATTTGTTTCTGTTTTATTGTTTCATTGAATATTGTGATAAAATAGCACTGTATTTATCTGCTTATGTATTTGTTTCACTGTAAATTGTGAGCACTATCTCTGTCTGCAGTTAGTAGGTTTATTCTTCTTAGTTCATTGACATTCAGTATAGAAGTCGTAGCCTTGAGGGTTTCTCTGTGCCTTAATGTCTTACTTCCTTATCTCTGAAATTATTTCTGCTGAATAGCTGAATGCGTGAGCTGTTTGGTCAGCTTTTACATACCTACATTAACTTTATTACAAGCTGAGATAAGAACAAACTTGCAGTGTTATAAGATAGTACTGCATTTTATTTTTTCTGTTTTATTGTTTCATTGAATACTGTGTTAAAATAGTATTGCATTTATCCACTTATTTATTTGTTTCACTGGAAAATGAGCTCTCTCTGTGTCTGCAGTTAGTGGGTTTATTATTCTCACGTCATTGATATTCGGTGTAGAGTTCTTAGCCCAGAGGGTTTCCCTGTGCCTTAAAGTCTTTGTCCCTTATCTCTGAAATTATTTCTACTGAATAGCTGCATACTTGAGCTGTTGGGTTAACTTTTACATTCCTACATCATCTTTATTACAAACTGAAATAATTACAAACTTGCAGTGTTATAAGATAGTACATTTTATTTTTTCTGTTTTATTGTTTCATTGAATATTGTGTGAATAGTGTTAAAATAGTACTGCATTTATCTGCTTATTTTTTTTTAACTAAATTCTGAGCACTCTGTCTATGGTTAATGGGTTTATTCTTCTCACTTCTTTGATATTCAGTGTAGAAGTCTTAGCTTTGTTTAGGCTTTACATACCTACATCAACTTTATTACAAGCTGAGATGAGAACAGACTAGCAGTGTTAAAAGATAATACTGCATTTTATTTTTTCTGCTTTATTCTTTCATTATATATTGTGTGAAAATAGTGCTGCATTTATCTGCTTATTTATTTGTTTCACTGAAAATTTTGAGTTCTCTCTCTCTCTGCAGTTACTGGGTTTATTCTTCTCACTTTATTGATATTCAGTGTAGAAGTCTTAGCCTAGAGTGTTTCTTTGTGCCTTAAAGTCTTCGTCCCTTATCTCTAAAATTATTTCTGCTGAATTGCTGTATACTTGAGCTGTTTGGTTAGCTTATACCCAGCTATATCTACTTCATTACAAGCTGAGATAAGTGCAAAGTTGCAGTGTTATAAGATAGCACTGCATTTTCTTTTTTCTCTTTTATTGTTTCCTTGAATATTGTGCTAAAATAGTACTGAATTAACCTGCTTTTTTATTTATTTCACTGAAAACTGTGAGCTCTGTCTCTGTTTTCAGTTACTGGGTTTATTCTTCTCACTTCATTGATATTCGGTGTAGAAGTCTTAGCCTAGAGGGTTTCTCTGTGCCTTAAAGTCTTAGTCCCTTATCTCTGAAATTAGTTCTGCTGAATAGCTGTATAACTGAGCTGTTTGTTTAGCTTTTACATACCTGCATCAACTTTATTACAAGCTGAGATAAGTAAAGACTAGCAGTGTTATAGGATAGTACTGCATTTTATTTTTTCTGCTTTATTGTTTGATTGAACATTGTGTTAAAATAGTACTGCATTTATCTGCTTATTTGTTTCACTGAAAATTGTGAGCTCTCCCTCTGTCTGCAGTTAGTGGGTTTATTCTTCTCAGTTCATTGATATTCGGTAGAGAAGTCTTAGTCTTGAGGGTTTCTCTGTGCCTTAATGTCTTACTTCTTTTTCTCTGAAACTAGTTCTGCTGAATAGCTGCATACTTGAGCTGTTTCGTTAGCTTTTACTTACGTAGATCAACTTTATTACAAGCTGAGATAAGAAAAAAACTTGCAGTGTTATAAGATAGTACTGCTTTTTATTTTTTCTGTTTTTTTTTTCTTTGAATATTGTGTGAAAATAGTACTGCATTTATCTGCTTATTTGTTTGTTTCACTAAAAACTGTGAGCTCTCTCTCTGTCTGCAGTTAGTGGGTTTATTCTTCTCACATTTTTGATATTGGGTGTAGAGGTCTTAGCCTAGAGAGTTTCCCTGTGCCCTGAAGTCTTTGCCCCTTATCTCTGAAATTATTTCTGCTGAATAGCTGCATACCTGAGCTGTTTGGTTAACTTTTACATACCTACATCAACTTTATTAGAAGCTGAGATAAGAACAAACTTGCAGTGTTATAAGATAGTACTACATTTTATTTTTTCTGTATTATTGCTTCACTTAATATTGTTTGAAAATAGTACTGCATTTATCTGCTTATTTATTTGTTTCACTGAAAATTGTGAGCTCTCTCTCTGTCTGCAGTTAGTGGGTTTATTTTTCTCACTTCCATTGATATTCAGTGCAGACGTCTTAGCCTAGAGGGTTTCTCTGTGCCTTAAAGTCTTAGTCCCTTATCTCTAAAATGATGTCTGCTGAATAGGTGCATACTTGAGCCGTTTGGTTAGCTTTTACACACCTACATCAACATTATTACAAGCTGAGATAAGTACAAACTTGCAGTGTTATAAGATAGTACTGCATGTTATTTTTTCTGTTTTATTGTTTCATTTAAGATTTTTTTTAAATAGTACTGCATTTAGTTGCTTATTTGTTTCACTGAAAATTGTGAGCTCTCTCTCTCTGTCTGCAGTTACTGGGTTTATTCTTCTCACTTCATTAATATTCGGTGTAGAAGTCTTAGCCTAGAGGGTTTCTCTGTGCCTTAAAGTCTTAGTCCCTTATCTCTGAAATTATTTCTGCTGAATAGCTGCATTATTGAGCTATTTGGTTAGTTTTTACATATCTACATCAACTTTATTACAAGCTGAGATAAGTAAAGACTAGCAGTGTTATAAGATAGTATTGTGTTTTATTTCTTCTGCTTCATTCTTTCTTTGAATATTGTTTGAAAATACTACTGCATTTATTTGCTTATTTATTTGTTTCTCTGAAAACTGTGAGCTCTCTCTCTGTCTGCAGTTAGTGGGGTTATTCTTTTCACTTCATTGATATTCGGTGCAGAAGACTTAGCCTAGAGGGTTTCTCTGTGCCTTAAAATCTTTGTCCCTTATCTCTGAAATTATTTCTGCTGAATAGCTGCATACTTGAGCTGTTTGGTTAGCTTTTACATACCTACATCTACTTTATTACAAGTTGAGATAAGAACAAACTTGCAGTGTTATAAGATAGTACTGCATTTTATTTTTTCTGTTTTATTGTTTCACTGAATATTGTGTTAAATATTACTGCATTTATCTGCTTATTTATTTGTTTCACTGAAAATTGTGATCTCTCTCTCTCTCTCTGTCTGCAGTTAGTGGGTTTATTCTTTTCACTTCATTGATATTCGGTGTAGAGGTCTTAGCCTGGAGGGTTTCTCTGTGCCTTAAAGTCTTCGTCCCTTATATCTGAAATTATTTCTGCTGAATAGCTGCATACTTGACCTGTTTGTTTAGGTTTTTACATAGCAACATCTACTTCATTACAAGCTTAGTTAAGTACAAACTTGAAGTGTTATTAGATATTACTGCATTTTATTTTTTCTGTTTTATTGTTTTGTTGAATATTGTGTTAAAACAATACTGCATTTATTTGCTTATTTATTTGTTTCACTGAAAACTTTGAGCTATCTCTCTTTCTGCAGTTAGTGGGTTTATTCTTCTCACGTCATTGATATTCGGTATAGAACTCTTATCCTTGAGGGTTTCTCTATGGCTTTTACGTACCTACACCAACTTTATTACAAGGTAAGATAAGAACAGACTTGCAGTGTTATAAGATAGTACTGCATTTTATTTTTTCTGTTTTAACATTTCACTGAATATTGTGTTAAAATCGAACTGCATTTATCTGCTTATTTATTTTTTTCAGTGAAAATTGTGAGCTCTCTCTCTCTGTCTGCAGTTAGTGGATTTATTCTTCTCACTTCATTGATATTCGGTATAGAAGTCTTAGCCTAAAGAGTTTCTCTGTGCCTTAAAGTCTTAGCCCCTTATTTCTGAAATTATTTCTACTGAATAGCTGCACACTTGAGCTGTTTGGTTAGCTTTTACATACCTACATCAACTTTTTTACCAGCTGTGATAAGTACAGACTAGCAGTGTTATAAGATAGTACTGCATTTTATTTTTTCAGTTTTATTGTTTCACTGAATATTGTGTGAAAATAGTACTGCATTAATCTGCTTATTTGTTTCTCTAAAAATTGTGAGCTCTCTCTCTCTGTCTACAGTTAGTGGGTTTATTCTTCTCACTTTATTGATATTCACTGTAGAAGTCTTAACCTAGAGGGTTTCTCTGTGCCTTAAGGTCTTTGTCCCTTATCTCTGAAATTGTTGCAGCTGAATAGCTGCATAACTGAGCATTTTGGTTAGCTTTTATGTTCCTATGTAAACTTTATTGCAAGCTGAGATAAGTACAAACTTGCAGTGTTATAAGATAGTACTGCATTTTATTTTGTCTCTTTTATTGTTTCAATGAATATTGTGTTAAAATAGTACTGCATTTATCTGCTTATTTATTTTTTTCAGTGAAAATTGTGAGCCCTCTCTCTCGGTCTGCAGTTAGTGGGTTTATTCTTTTCTCATCATTGATATTCAGTGTAGAAGTCTTAGCCTAGTGTGTTTCTCTGTGCCTTAAAGTCTTAGTCCCTTATCTCTGAAATTATTTCTGCTAAATAGCTCCATACTTGAGCTGTTTGGTTAGCTTTTACATATCTACATCAACTTTATTACAAGCTGGGATGAGTACAAACTTGCAGTGTTATAATACAGTATGGAATTTTATTTTTTCTGTTTTATTGTTTCACTGAATATTGTGTTAAAATAGTACTGCATTTATCTGAAAATTGTGAGCTCTCTTTCTGTCTGCAGTTAGTGGGTTTATTCTTTTTACTTCACTGATATCCGGTGTAGAAGTCTTAGCCTAGAGGGTTTCTCTGTGCCTTAAAGTCTTAGCCCCTTATCTCTGAAATTATTCCTGCTGAATTGCTACATACTTGCTTTTTGGTTAGCTTTTACATACTTACATCTACTTCATTACAAGCTGAGATAAGTGCACACTTAGTGTTATAAGATATTACTGCATTTTATTTTTTCTGTTTTATTGTTTCATTGAATATTGTGTTAAAATAGTACTGCATTTATCTGCTTATTTATTTGTCTGACTGAAAACTCTGAGCTCTCTGTCTGCAGTTAGTGGGTTTATTCATCTCACATCATTGATATTCAGTGTACAGGTTTTAGCCTAGAGGGTTTTCCTGTGCTGTAAAGTCTTTGTCACTTATCTCTGAAATGATTTCTGTGGAAAACTGCACACTTGAGATGTTGGGTTAACTTTTACATACCTACATCAACTTTATTACAAGCTGAGATAAGTACAAACTTGCAGTGTTATAAGATAGGACTGCATTTTATTTTTTCTCTTTTATTGTTTCATTCAATATTGTGTTAAAATTGTACTGCATTTATCTGCTTATTTCACTGAAATTTGTGAGATCTCTATCTATATGAAGTTAGTGGGCTCATTCTTCTCACATCATCAATATTCGGTGTAGAAGTCTTAGACTAGAGGGTTCCTGTGTTTATTAAAGTTTTAGTCCCTTATCTCTGAAATTATTTCTGCTGAATAGCTGCATACTTGAGCTGTTTGGTTGGCTTTTACTTACCTACATTAACTTTATTACATGCTGAGATAAGTACAGACTAGCAGTGTTATAAGATAGTACTGCATTTTATTTTTTCTGGTTTATTCTTTCATTGAATATTATGTGAAAATAGTACTGCATTTATCTGCTTATTTATTTGTTTCACTAAAAATTGTGAGCTCTCTCTCTCTCTCTGCAGTTAGTGTGTTTTTTCTTTTTACTTCATTGATATTTGGTGCAGAAGTCTTAGCCTAGAGGGTTTCTCTGTGCTTTAAAGTCTTAGTCACTTATCTCTGAAATTATTTCTGTTAAGTAGCTGCATACTTGAGCTGTTTGTTTAGCTTTTACATACCTACATCTACTTAATTACAAGTTAAAGGACAACCGCGCCCTCAGACTCAAAAAACATATTTATTTCATCATGTTTTGATGTTTCCTACATTTTAACAGCACTTTGAGACTATTTTGAGCTTTTTAGATATTTTTAGATGTAATTTCTGACTCTGCCCACATGGGGTCTGGCATATTGAAAAAATTCAGACTGTTTACTCTGTCTCTAAGTATCCCAGAATGCATTATTTGTCTCCAAAAAATTGCATCAGATCTGCCACGTTTTGCCTTAAGTTGCTGTGACTTCATTGACTTAACAGGCATTCACTGCAGGCTTAAAATCCCCTACTTTTGGTTAAAATGTTATCCTTTTTCAATGACCACTTAAAACACAAGCAGTACAAATGCTACAGAACAGAACTGAAAGGTGCATTTTCTAGCTCTTTCATCTTAGAAATGCTAAATTGCTTTCTTTTGTGAAGGCTGAAATCTAGCTCTTCAAGGAATCTCCCCTCCCACTTCACACCTACCTTCCCTAGCTGTCAAAGAGCCAAGGGTAATTTGACCCATTATCTGCATGTGATTGACAGCTCATCACAGCAGGTGACCAGAGTAATGTACTGTTTGCTTGTCAGCCTTTTCCTCCTTACAGTGGGAGACTTTTTTTGTTGCACTCCTCCTGTCAAATTTAAAACCAAGCTACATAGCACTGGCAATAATCCCTGCTTTGCAAAGCATCAATCTGCCACTTATTTTCCCTTCCTGTTTAAATAACTAACAAATGATACACTATAAACAAAGTATTTCAGACTTGCATGACAGCACCCACATGCTTTTTTGAGTCAATATTTTAAAAAAAATTATGGTAGTGCATACCACTTGTAATTTGTTGCACTGTTTAATTGTGCCAGACATCGGCTTCATAGGTTCATAGGTTCATAGGTTGGTACTAGGCTATCAGCCCTAGGGCCTATACAAGCCTAGCCATAACAATTCCCTGGCTATTTCTTCCAACATTATTTACTTTCCTGGACCCCTGTCTAGCAGGGAGACTGACGTGATCCCTGGGGTGAATTTCCTTTCTCCCATCCAATCGTCAAGGTTCCTCTTGAAGAGGTCCAAAGAGGCACTCTGCTTGACATGTATGGGCAATCTATTCCAGAGTCTGGGGAGTCTCTGGGTCAGGAACCTATCCCTCCAGCATGTTTTGTTTATTGTGATGACAAGGTTTAGATCCCTGGAGCATGTAGCTCTGAGGGATTGGGATTTCTTTAAGTGTAGCATGTCCAACAACTCTGGGTTTGACATGGCCTTGTATGTTAAGCAGAGATCGCCTCTGAGTAGACAATATGCGACAGAGTATAGCTGGAGTTTTTTAAGGCGGTCAGCATAGGGCATCTGCTTTAAGCCTGTGATTCTTTTACTGAGGTATTTCTGAGGCCTTTCCAGTTGTTGCAGATGTCTTGAGAGGTACATACCAAATGGGGCATTGTATTCTATAATGGGTCTAATGAGGGATGAGTACAGTGGGACAATGACCTCCTTTTTTCTGGATGAAAAGCCCTTCGTGATGAGGTGTGCCACATAGAAGGATTTCCTGACTGTTGTGGCTATGTGGTTATCGAAGGTGAGACCACTGTCCACCTGTGTCCCTAAGTCTCCTATCACACTTTCTGTGTTTAGTGTACTGCCACCTATATGGTAATTCATGGATACATGTTTTTCCCAAAGGGATAACAATACATTTCTTGGCATTGAGCTTGAGCCCATGGCTCTGGCACCAAGCATCTGTTTCTGTAAGGCCCTTTTGTAGAGTATCCACATCATTTGGGGATTCAATAATGGCTCCCAGTTTGCAGTCATCTGCAAACTTTGTTAGCCAGAGTCCCTTAGTGTTGACCTGTACTTCAGAGAAGTAGATGCCAAACAAGAGCGGCCCCAGGACTGAACCCTGAGGTACTCCACTTGTCACTTGTCTGGAGCTGGATTTGGAGTTGGCTACTTTTACAGTGTGGGCTCTTTCAGTAAGCCATTTAGCAACCCAGTTCCAGCAATGGGCAACTACATATACTCCATCATATGTTGGTTTACTCAGAATTTTACTGCTTAGTATGCATGGTCTTACTACATTTTTTGCTTTAATTACAGTATCGCAATTTACAAATTATGTGCTCTATCCATTTATCTCTAAATATAACCACTGTATAAATTAAGACTGCAGCGTAATGAAGATCCAACACCTGTGAAACAGTTGTCATTTTAATGGACCTTACAAATCTACAGTAATCAAATATCATTTAATTTTGCTAAATGTACCAGAAGTCAACTGATCCATCATTAGACATACAAGATAAGCTGGCTTTTGGTTTACAATGTGCAAAAGTGGAAATTCCCGCAGCACTATTGCGAAAAGCCTCTGTACCTCGTCAAGGTAGCCAGCATCACAGAGGTCTACTCACACCACAATACTTCCGTCTACAGCCTGATCCACTCACATCACCACTTGCATTACACCCCTGCATGTAACAGGCTTCCAGATGCATGCGACGCTTGCCCAGCAAAAAACTATACAAGCTGATATTTATTCACCAAGGAACAGTCCTTACACACTGTACAAGCTCCAGCTGCCAAAAAATAAAAAGGAATCATATACAACTCCATATTGCTCCGTCATTCACACAACCCCTACTGCAAATCCAGGCTAATACAAGAGATTCCACAAGAGAGTTGAAAAGCCATTATACTTGTGTCTACCTTGGAAGGGGGGATACTCTGCACATTTACACTGCAAAACTGATCCTCGCCTTGCTTTGACATATGGAGAGCCAGTACATGGGGCAGTTGGACATAAGTTTGTCACAATTTGAAACATCTCTGACTGACAGCGAAGGCCCTGACACATGTCATCCCTATGAACCTCACTGCAAGAAAGCAGGACAAAGCCATACATAGAAGTGGGACAAAGGCACAAATAGAAGTGGGATTATTGCTCTTATAAACTGTGAAAGATTATGAAAAAAGAGTAGGTCTTGCATTAGTATGAATTTTCCAAAGGCTATTAAATCTGAAACTGAAAAGTAATTTCTTTCCATTTTTATTCTCTAATGATTTGCCAATAATTGTCCCCAGAAAAAAACACACACATTTGTTAAATGGACCAAAAATGTGATGCAATAAGATAAAATAGCCACACAATACAGCATAATACCTCTGAGATCATCCATGTGCAACTAACATCGGGAAAATCTGCAATGCAAATTGTGGCCTGCTACAGATCACCCTCACAGGACCAGCACTACGCTTTTCTGGACACAATGAAAAACATGAAGGTCCTACCAAACACCCTGATATCAGGAAATTTCAATTACCCTACCATTAACTGGGAAAAGTACTTGAGTACAAACTCCCAGGCTCAGCGCTTCCTGGAATTATCAACTCAAATGCCCTGGATCAGCTCGTAAACTCCCCTACCAGAGGCCGCAACATATTGGACTTGGTCATCACCAACATTGGCGACAGGTGCTCCATACCGGAAGTCAACCCATCACTGGTTAGATCGGACCATAAAACTAATCACCCTGGATGTCCACACCACACCACCACCCCCAACCAAGGAAACCACAGTGAAAAACTTTTCTAAAGCAAACTTCACCTTACTTAAGACAGAGGTGGTAAGTTTCACAGCCCCCACGCTAAAGGATAACGCTGCCCAAGATGAAGAATCCTTTACAATTGCACTCTATGAGCATCTACAAGGATGCATGTATCATGCCATCCCTAGCAAAACCAAGACTCACTACCCTAAGAGAAGGAAACCAGTCTGGTGGATCCCAGCCATAAACAGGTTATACAACAAAAGGAGGAAATTAGTTCAGAAAAAAAGCAAATCCCAAGAAGGAAAAACATCCCTGATCAGTATCAGTAAGAAACTAAGGTCCCTCATAAAATCATCCATGACTAACTTCGAAGCCTAAATAGCCAAGGATTCGAAAGGTAAACCCCAAAGACTTCTTTAGCTATGACAAGAATCAAAGTGGCAACTGGCAGGTATGCTGTAAGATACGGCAATATAGCACAAAATATACTGAACCTACTGACATTGCCAACATACTAGCACATAGATTCAGTGCAAACTTCACCTCCCTCTCACCTTCAAAAGGGGCCACAATACCGGAAAAGTGTAGTGTCCTGGAAATCACAGAAGCACAGGTGAAAACAGCCCTTTCAAAAGCCAAAAACACAGCATTAATGGGGCCAGATGGTGTACCAGCCTGCATCTTGCACGAACTACAGAATAGACTAACCCCCTACCTAAACATGCTGTTCGACCTCAGCCTCTTCACAGGCTATGTGCCCATAGAGTGGCGCACAGCAATGGTTATTCCGCTCCACAACTGACCCTGGTAACTATCGCCCCATAAACCTGACTAGCCTGGGCTGCAAGGCTGGAGCACATCATCATGGAACTCATCAACAAAGACATTGAGAACATCCAAACACTTGACCAGACATTTCTGTGGAGGGATTATTAAGGGAAGTGCAACCTTTTGAGCCAAATGCAGGGACAGTTGAGATGTTGGGATATGCCTAACTCTATCCAGAAGTTTCCATGTACCTAGCAATCAGTTAATGCAGGAAATCTGGACAAGGCAAAAAGTGTGTGGGGACATCTAAACAGTACTAAAAATTTATCTCGTATAAATTGAGACCATTGATCGAACAGGTTTTGCTTTACCATACATTTTTCGGAAGGTTATGAAGGCTGAAAACCAGTCTCATTTAGTGACTTAATTCCAAAAATAATGTGACAGAAAACCACAGTTTTTGACAGGATACAAAAACCAGAAGCCTTGCTTGCTTACACACACATGAAACGCACACACTAGCCCCCTTGCTTGGAGTCACACACACATACACACACGCTTGCACCCTTGCTTGCAGTAACACACACACACACACACACACACACACACACACACACACACACACACACACACACACACACACACTTGCACCCGTGCTTGCAGACGCGCACGCACGCCCTTGCACCCGTGCTTGCAGTAACACACACTTGCACCCTTGCTTGCAGTAACACACACACTTGCACCCTTGCTTGCAGTAACACACACACACTTGCACCCTTGCTTGCAGTAACACACACACACTTGCACCCTTGCTTGCAGTAACACACACACACTTGCACCCTTGCTTGCAGTAACACACACACACACACACACACACACACACACACACACACACACACACACACACACACACACACACACTTGCACCCTTGCTTGCAGTCTAAAACATATACTTTGAACATAATTGCAATCCTAATCTGGACTTTGAAACAGCAACAAAACAGACTTTTGAAGATAATGCATGTAGCCATTGGCAGTGTAAACGTACATTTATGTTTGTGCTATTTTGAATTCACAGCTGCGTTTCACAGGAATAAATGACAAGTTCTTGAATACACCTCTGTACTGTATTCATTTACATTCCTTGTAATATGGAGTCCAGTTGTAGTGTCTGTTTTATAATTACTGTTTTGAACCTTTTTGCTGAAAGCAGTGAAACTAAATGCATGCACCATAAATGATAATGCTGCCCAGTTCTGAATTCCATCACAAGTACAATCAGACTAGGAATATAGATGAACAGCCACAGAGAACCGGCATGCATCCCACTCCTTAGGGGCTTCCGTACTTACATAAACCATGCCTATGCTCACTAAATGGTAAAAAGTGCATATATAAAAACAGAACTGCATAGACTTCACATAATTAAAATAAATCCTCTGTAGTTCCCTCATAAAAATAGATTTTAATACAGTTCAAATATTCATCAACTAGACTTCACATAATTAAAATAAATCCTCTGTAGTTCCGTCACAAAAATAGATTTTAACACAGTTCAAATATTCATCAACTAGATGGCTGTCCAGACAGACACACAGACAGACACACAGACAGACACACACACAGACACACACACACACAGACACACAGACAGACACACACACAGACACACACACAGACAGACACACAGACAGACACACACAGACACACACACAGACAGACACACACAGACACACACACACACACACACACACACACACACACACACACACACACACACACACACACACACAGACAGACACACACACAGACCCCTTGCTTGCAGTGAGATTGTGGACATTGCAGCAGCACTGAGACCGAAAACAGATAATACATTAAGCCATTGCCAGATAACTTCAGGTTTGGTTTATTTTCCCATCACAGACTCCTTGCACAAAGCAGCACTGAAACAGACATTCAAACATAATACATTTAGCCAACATTTATATATATATCTAGTGCTTGTACAATGCAGTCCAGTTTTAATTAATTTGATAACATCCCTGAAAACATTGAAACAAAATACCTGCACCAATAAAGACAATACTGCCCAGTTTGTACCATTTCCATCACAAGACTAGTCAGAATCATGTCCAAGAAAAACAAGCAGCCCTATACTCAAACCACTTCTCCTTGTACTCCGGTTCAAATTATATTAATATTCAGCTTATTAAACTACCAAGCAACCAAACCAAGTAACGTGCTGAGACTAGCAATCTCTGTGATACACACACTTTTAGAAATGTTACTTATCCAAACAAAAAAAATCTACCTGTCAACAACTATCTACTTGTTTCAAGGGGAAAACATAATCACAGTAAGAAATGAAAAGCAAACAGGAAACAAGCTCACAATACACTGCACAATTACTGCACAGGATATGAACCACACATGATATAGATTGGCATTCTGTTTAGTTTTCAGATAAATCCTGTAATGAGCTGTTAAAATAATGTAATCCTGTCTTTAAGGACAACGACTGTCATATGCATGTCAATACCCCAGGCTTATATGTTATCCAGTTACGTAAGTATTCTCTGCGTGGCAACAGAAAGGCTTTCAATGTTGGCAATTCTTTAACAGTATGCTTATTGCAACGTACTTGCATTTTACAATCTCAGACAAGATTACCAGTCTTACCAGATGGTCATTGCTACTTAAACACAGAGCAACATGCACTTTCTGAATAATAAGCATAAATGAACAGTACTAAAACATGACAGAAACCAGAACACCCTGCAAAATCAAGGAGAGATGAACAGCCATTCTAGTACTTGTGTCTAGCTTGGTAGGGGGGATACTATGCACATGTACACTGCATAACTGCTCTTCGCCTTGCTTTAACACATAGAAAGTCAGTACATGGGGCAGTTGGACGCAACAAGTATGTCGCAATTCGAAGTGTCTATGGCTTACTGTGATGGCCTGACACATGTCATACCTATGTACCTCAGCGCAAGAAATCAGGACAAAGTCATACATAGAAGTGGGACAAAGGCACAAATAGAAGTAGGATTATAGCTCTTATAAACTTAGAAAGATTATGAAATAGTAGGTCAAGCATTACTATGAATTTTCCAAAGGGTATGAAATCTACAACTGAAATGTCTGTCATTTTTTTCCATCTCCTGTCTCAAATGATTTGCCACGAACTGTCCCAAAAAACCCCACAAGTGTATGTAAAATGGATCAAGAATGTGATTCAATAAGATAAAACAGCCACACAATACAGCTGTGAACCTGTCAAACAAGGGGCACCTTTTAATATTATATTGCTAACTTGAGCAGCTGACAAAAATAAAAATTGACATGCATTTGTAAAATGAAATTAACCCCTAACTGGATTAATAATTAATTGTAAACCCTCCTGTTTTTCTTCCAAAATTGCCATTTCTGGGGAGGGATTATTAAGGGAAGAGCAACATTTAGAGCGAAATTCAGGGACAGTTGAGAGCTTGGGATATGTCCAATTCTATAAAGCAATTTATTTGCATGTACCTAGCAAAATCTGGACAAGGGAAAATATATGTGGGTGGACATCGAAAGAGTACTAAAATTGATGTCGTATATACTGAGACAGTTGATCGAATAACAAGTCTTCCTTTAGCATGCATATTTCTGAAGGTTATGAAGGCTGAAACGCATGGTGTCATTTAATGACTTTATTCCGACAAGATTTCACAGCAAACCACTAAATTTGAGGAACAATCCAGAAATAAGCAATAATTGATTCATTCTTCAAAAATCAAGACACTTGAGAGGTATAGTTCAGCCGTGGCTGTCTTGTAAGTTTGGTGCCCTGCCACCATTCACAAAATCATGGTCGAATGGAGCTTCCCGGCCTACAGCCATTCCAATGACCCATTACTTGGCTATTTCACACCAGTTACCATAAACAGTAATGTGCATACTGCTTTACTTCAGCAATGATTTGGACTTAAGTTTTATTTTGCATTGTACAGCGCAAACCCTAAGATATATCTGCTAAACAAAGCAATGCAGTCTCACAATGAGCACAGACTTATCTATCAAGTTATTACAAGTAAGAATTACAAAATATATCATTACCTAGGAATACCACTCTGAGTACCACAGGGGTCAATTTTGCAGCGTTTTGTTCCTCTTTGTCATATAAATCGTAAAAGGCAACAATAAGGTAGTGTTTTAAATCTGTGGACAGCTGTAAGCTTGTTCAGATATTACCAAAAGTGAAACACAGGAATTCCAATAATGTGCAAAAATGGATGAAAATCATCAGTCTTAAATGTATTGGTATTGGCATATACCATTCTCTGTGCTACGTATTATGTCCTATTATACCACTCTCCATGCTAGGTAATATGTCCTATTATACCACTCTCCATGCTAAGTAATATGTCCTATTATACCACTCTCCATGCTAGGTAATATGTCCTATTATACCACTCTCCATGCTAGGTATTCTGTCATATTATACCACTCTCCATGCTAGGTATTCTGTCATATTATACCACTCTCCATGCTAGGTATTCTGTCATATTATACCACTCTCCATGCTAGGTATTCTGTCATATTATACCACTCTCCATGCTAGGTCATATTATTGCGTGCCCAATGCTAGGTACTGTCTCATATTACATCATTCCCCAAGAGCCAGATAGCAAATGCTTCATGTGAGTAACAAACTTCTGTACCAAATGTATACCTACTGTGACCACAGAGAGCCCTCCTTCTGATAACCATGTACCTTTCGGAATTAAATCTCCAAAAAGTAAAACATTTTTCTAAACAAATATAATAAACCCAACAGATTTCCATTATCTAGCTAACAGAACACCTCTCATCCTGAAATTAGTCGTGTATTTCAAATTTGGCACCGAAATAGTAGTAAATAATTTAATTTGAGTTAAGAACTCTATTGTCCCCTACCAGATCACATAGCATATTTTAGAAACATTCCTCAAAAATGCTTCCAGCTTTGAACAAGTAGTAAAGACGTGTTCCTAAGATCCTATCATCTCACCTCCATGCCTTCAGTGAAACTTTTGTATAGATGGCAATATCTGATGAGGTTTCCCTTAAGAAGTCAAAGCCCTCACCCACCAAATAACCTCTGGCTTGTAGAGGTGGTAGACTGTGATTGGATATATAATAAGTGGATGTTATCCTTTGCCTCTAGGTTTTGTGGTAAGACTGTAAAAATATTATCCTGTCAGTGTTTTGGTGAATTCCTGTGACTCCTTATAGAATAAAGAATGTGATGAATAGCATTTCTTGGCAAGGGAGAGCAAAATACTAGGAGTACTCTTAGGTGAGTTAACAGTTAGTGACGGAAGATGATTATTCATATTTTCAGTAAACAACTAGATAATCCTTAAAGAATCAAAATTTGTCTAATTTTATAGTAAGTACTATCTTTAGTACATTTTAAAAGTACTATCCTCAACATTGCAGATATACCCAACAAACATCCTGTCTGTACCCCACCCCTCACATCAACATAATACTTCTGTGACAGGGCCTATCCTATGTACTTACTGTCCTCTCTTTTCACTGCATTCTACATCACCAACTCATTGCCCACCTACACTTCTCCAGGAATTATCTTAGACTATTGCGCCCACAATCACTTCCAAATATGTTTTTGCTATACTAAGCTAGTAAAGTTTCTCAGCAGAAAGCAGTACATTTTATATATTTGCCTTATACAACACACAAATACCTGAGTCAACAAGCCTAAAGAGTATTTCCTGATCAAGTGAAAAATCCCCTAATCTGATCAATAAAAAAACAGTTCCCTATACTAATACGGTATGTCCAAGGGTCAGTTTCAAGGTTACTCTCCAGTCCAGCTGGTGAATCAGGGAATTTTGAGGCAATGTTACAATTGCCTTACATACACAGACAACCCTGTCCTCCTTCCAACAAACTCTAATACATGTGAGAGATGCAGTTACACAGCCAAACTGGAGGCAGAGCTCTCTCAACCCAAGACTGGCACAGTCAGGAGGAAAAGGTAACCTCCCGCACCACAAATCCAGTCTCACACAGACCTATTGCATCTGCATACCCAACACATAAACACACAAAAACATACTCGGAGGCTCTAAATAAAAATCTGCCTAAACAGCAAAGACCTCCTAAGCAGATTTCCAAGCAACAGCCACCCCTCAACAATACCCACCAATCACATATCTCACAAAATCAGTGTGCCTCACAGTCACAGCCCTTAAGGCCAAACTACACACCAAATACACTTGTTATAGGGGACTCTTGTCCTGCACACTGACGTCCCGCTCACCAGACTGAAAAAGGAGAAGGTCACTGTAAGCTGCCTGTCGGGTCCAGGATCCGCCACATAACGCAAGCACTCAGGTCACTCCAAAGCAAGTACAAGTATGACTCCGGCATTGCCCATACTGGTGTGAATGACCTGAGGCGTACATCCCTGGACTACATGAAAAGAGACAGAGGAGCTCTCTGACCATGTAGCCCAGGCTGGTATGACCCTGACCTTGAGTAGCATATTGCCCTCACCAAGAATAATGCCACAGTATAAAGACAAAATGATCAGTTTCAACAATTGGCTAAAGTAATGGTGTTATTCAAAGGAGATCCAGTGTCTGTGAGCCTGGGATGACATGCTCGACAAGCCACGTTGGTTTGCTAGGGACGGCTTGCACCTGTCACCCTTAGGCTGCCGTATACTGGCCAAGGCTCTTGCCACCCCCATAGTGCCTTTTTTAGGCAAGGCTCAAAGGACAAACCCACCTCCATAGAGAACCCAAGGATAAAAAAACTAAAGGTAATGCTACTCAATGCCAGTAGTCTAAACCTCAAGATGCACGCACTCGAGGCTCTCCTAAGCATGTAGAAAATCAATGTCTGTGCAGTAACAGAAACATGGTTCAAGGCTCCTGAGCACTCCAGCACTGCCAGGTTATAACTCATACCATGCGTTCGGCCCCAGACCAAAACACAAAAGGAGGGGGAGTATCTATATTCAAAGATAACTACACCTCCAGGTTGGTGGCACTGCACGAATCATCAGAAACCATCCATGTGCAACTAACAGCATGCAAAACTGCAGTTCAGTTTGTAGCCTGCTACAGAACACCCGCCCTGTTTCAGGAACCCCACTTGGCATTCCTGAGAACACTGGAGAATATGAAGGTCTCTCCAAACACTATGTTATTGGGTGACTTCAAATACCCAAACATTGACTGGGAAAACTACTCTAGCCCAAACACCCTCGCCCAACGGTTCCTTTAATTTATAAACTCTGACGCAATGGAACAACTGGTCACCACTCCCACAAGAGGGAACATATTGGACCTGGTCATCACCAACATGGGGACTCTATGTTGCACACCAGAGGTAAACCCCTCATTGGTAAGATCAGACCATAACAAAATTTCCCCGAACATCCATATCCCGTATCCACCCACAGCCAAGGAAATCACTGTAAAGAATTTCTCAAAAGGCACCTTTGCACTTCTCAAGAGGTGGAATCCTTAAAAGCTCCTTGGACAAAGGATAATACAGCCCATCTGTGATATAGAAAAAAACATTAACAGATTATAAAGGTTATAAAGGGTATAAAATAGAATATACCCTCCACAAAATTAATACTTATCAATATGGCATACAACAATTAACAAAGAGACCACAAAGACTACATCAGTCTTAAAACATACCACCAATGAACTTATCCCCTAAACAAGGAAATGGACTTTATTGCAGAGGAGTTCAGCAGGTGCTCCAGTGACCACAATATGCCCCAGCAAAGTACTGCATCTGGTCTTCAACATGAATCCATTCTCTTTTTGTTGTTGCTTAAGTTATTCAACCCAAAGCTGCCGAGATGTTGAAATCATTATAAATGGGTCAGGGAAAAAAAAGCCCCTGAGATGCTTTTGCATTCACTGGGTGGGGGTGGGGGTGGGACGCCATGAGGTTATCTAAACTAATTTGCTCACAATCTACTTCACATAAAAACACAATGCATCAGGTTTTATGTAAAATATTCACTTACAAGCTGCACTACATTTCTAGGGTGAATTACACATTAAGCGCTGCTAAATCCACATCAGTTAATCGCAAGTGCCTACAAAAACTAGACGCCCGGTACCTTGATCAACACAATGCTCTTATTACTATTCTGTAGAAGCAGCCTGCTGCAAAACTGTTTGCAAAGTCTTTTAAAAGTGATTGTGCAGTAGCACAAGCTACCCAAGAATAACAGCTTCCACAGAATTGGTTGCCATCGCGATCTATACACACACGCAGTACAGAGCCAACTGAACTAATGATCTGTGCACAGTACAGAACATTTACAAACAAAACCAAACACAACAATTAAAAACCAGCTAAAATGCTTAACTATTAAAAATTAAAAGCACGTGCCACCCGTACAAACACTAACGCTATTAATGTGCACTTTAAAAACAGAGAAATAAATATCAGGGCTATGAATGCATGGACAGTAAAATTAACTTTTCTTACATTACACTTACACTAAATAGACTTACCTTACCTAGGAATTAGCGAAATGCTGGTGAAGATGCAAGCAGTATAAACTGTTAGGAAGTCCTTCGCACGAAATGGAGCCAACAGGATTCACCTCGACTGAAAAGAAGTTCCACACACCAGCTAATGCATTTTATTAGGGCAATAGTGGGCTGAGCAAGGCAGAGATGACATCACAATGTGGGAGGATCACGAGGGCTTCAATACAGCATTTAAATTAGGCAGTGTTCACGTCACTTTGGGGGAGGAAATGTCCCTGGATTTACAAGAAGAGCTATGGCAGATGTGACATCACTATTTAAGAGACGGCTAGACTGTTTTCATTTTGGTTTTAAATAGGGAAGTGAAATAGTATGGAAAGTTAGGAAGCCTAAGCTATAAAACACTTCTGATGATTTTATTTTAAAGCTGCAGTTATTTTTTTTTTTGGCTGTAGCACATAACGGGGACTTAAGGAGACAGCAGGTAGAGCTTTTTAATTTGATATCCCGTTGTTTTCCTTTAAGTAAAAACTTGCAGTGTTATAAGATAGTACTGCATTTTATTTTTTTCTGTTTTATTGTTTCATTGAATATTGTGTTAAAATAGTACTGCATTTATCTGCTTATTTATTTGTTTCACTGAAAACTGTGAGATCTCTCTCTGTCTGCAGTAAGTGGGTTTATTCTTCTCACGTCATTGATATTCGGTATAGAGGTCTTAGCCTAGAGGGTTTCCCTGTGCCTTAAAGTCTTTGTCCCTTATCTCTGAAATTATTTCTGCTGAATAGCTGCATACTTGAGCTGTTGGGTTAACATTTACATACTTGCATCAACTTTATTACAAACTGAGATAAGTACAAACTTGCAGTGTTATAAGATAGTACTGCATTTTATTTTTCTGTTTTATTGTTTCACTGTATTTGTGTGTTAAAATAGTACTGCATTTATCTGCTTATTTATTTTTGCATTGAAAATTGTGAGCTCTCTCTCTCTCTCTATCTGTCTGCAGTTAGTGGGTTTATTCTTCTCACTTCCTTGATATTCAGTGTAGAAGTCTTAGCCTAGAGGGATTCTCTGTGCCTTAAAGTCTTAGTCCCTTATCTCTGAAATTATTTCTGCTGAATAGCTGCGTACTTGAGCTGTTTTATTTGCTTTTACATACCTACATCAACTTTATTACAAGCTGAGATAAGTACAAACTTGCAGTGTTATAAGATAGTACTACATTTTATTTTTTCTGTTTTAATGTTTCACTGAATATTTTGTTAAAATACTACTGCATTTATCTGCCTCCTTGTTTCACTGAAAATTGTGAGCTCTCCCTCTGTCTGCCATTAGTGGGTTTATTCTTCTCACTTCATTGATATTCACTGTAGAATTCTTAGCCTAAAGGGTTTATCTTTGCCTTAAAGTCTTAGTCCCTTATCTTTGAAATTATTTCTGCTGAACAGCTGCATACTTGAGCAGTTTGGTCAGCTTTTGCATACCTACATCAACTTTATTACAAGCTGAGATAAGTACAAACTTGCAGTGTTATAAGATAGTACTACATTTTATTTTTTCTGTTTTAATGTTTCATTGAATATTTTGTTAAAATACTACTGCATTTATCTGCCTCCTTGTTTCACTGAAAATCGTGAGCTCTCTCTTTGTCTGCAGTTAGTGGGTTTATTCTTCTCACTTCATTGATATTCGGTGTAGAAGACTTAGCCTAGAGGGCTTCTCTGTGCCTTAAAGTCTTCATCCCTTATCTCTGAAATTATTTCTGCTGAATAGCTGCACACTTGAGCTGTTTGGTTAGCTTTTACATACCTACATCAACTTTATTACAAGCTGAGATAAGAACAAACTTGCAGTGTTATAAGATAGTACTGCATTTTATTTTTTTTTCTGTTTTATTGTTTCATTGAATATTGTGTTAAATAGTACTGTATTTATCTGCTTATTTATTTGTTTTTTCTGAAAATGGTGAGCTCTCTCTCTTTGTCTGCATTTAGTTGGTTTATTCTTCTCACTTCATTGTTATTCGGTGTAGAAGTCTTAGCCTAGATGGTTTCTCTGTGCCTTAAAGTCTTAGTCCCTTATCTCTGAAATTATTTCTGCTGAATAGCTGCATACTTGAGCTGTTTGGTTAGCTTTTACATACATACATACTTTATTACAAGCTGAGATAAGTACAAACTTGCAGTGTTATTAGATAGCACTGCATTTTATTTTTTCTGTTTTACTGTTTCATTGAATATTGTGGTAAAATAGTACTGCATTTATCTGCTTATTTATTTGTTTGACTTTAATTGTGAGCACTCTCTCTGTCTGCCTTCAGTGGGTTTACTCTTCTCAGTTTACTGATATTTGGCATAGAAGTCTTAGCCTGGAGGGTTTCTCTGTGCCTTAATGTCTTACTTCCTTATCTCTGAAATAATTTCTGCTGAATAGCTGCATACTTGTGCTGTGTGGTTAGCTATTACATACCTACATCAACTTTATTACAAGTAGAGATAAGAAGAAACTTGCACTGTTATACAATAGTACTGCATTTTATTTTTTCGATTTTATTGTTTCACTGAATATAGGGTAAAAAATAGTACTGCATTTATCTGCTTATTTGTTTGTTTCACAGAAAATTCTGAGCTCTCTCTCTCTCTGTCAGCAGTTAGTGGGTTTATTCTTCTCACTTCATTGATATTCGGTGTAGAAGTCTCAGACTAGAGAGTTTTTCTGTGCCTTAAAGTCTTCATCCCTTATTTCTGAAATTATTTCTACTGAATAGCTGCATACTTGAGCTGTTTGGTTAGCTTTTTCGTACTTACACAAACTTTAATACAAGCTGAAATAAGTACAAACTTGCAGTGTTATAAGATAGTATTGCATTTTATTTTTTCTGTTTTATTGCATCATTGAATATTGTGTTAAAATAGCACTGCATTTATCTGCTTATGTATTTCTTTCACTGACATTATGAGCTCTCTCTCTGTCTGTGGTTAGTGGGGTTATTCTTTTCATTTCATTGATATTCGGTATAGAAGTCTTAGCCTAGAGGGTTTCTCTTTGCGTTAACTCATTCCCTTCAGTACAGCTCTTTTGATTATGTACCTTTAAGTCCTAGTGGGCGTGGCTTGAGTCTTTAAAAAATAAAGTTATCACCTTACAATTCTAACAAATACTCATTGACATAGGTCAAATATCAATACAATTGTGTTTGCCATCATGTATGCTTCAAGATAAAATATTCTAATACCTCATATAGGGCATGGTTTTGGAATTATTAATGAAAATATGAACAAGCAATATTTGACGCCTAGAGGAGCAGTAGGAGGTAACTGCAGATGCACCTGGAGGAGTCACTCAGATGTAATAAGTTAATGTCTTACTTTCTTATCTCTGAAATTATGTCTGCTGAATAGCTGCATACTTGTGCTGTGTGGCTAGCTATTACATACCTACATCAACTTTATTACAAGTAGAGATAAGAAGAAACTTGCAGTGTTATACGATACTACTGCATTTTATTTTTTTTGTCTTATTGTTTCACTGAATATAGGGTAAAAATAGTACTGCATTTATCTGCTTTTTTGTTTGTTTTACTGAAAATTGTGATCTCTCTCTCTCTCTCTCTTCAGTTAGTGGGCTTATTCTTCTCACGTCATTGATATTCGGTGTAGAGGTCTTAGCCAAGAGGGCTTCCCTGTGCCTTAAAGTTTTTTCCCTTATCAATGAAATTATTTCTGCTGAATAGCGGCATACTTGAGCTGTTGGGCTAACTTTTACATACCTACATCAACTTTATTACAAGCTGAGATAAGTACAAAGTTGCAGTGTTATAAGATAATACTGCATTTTATTTTTTCTGTTTTATTGTTTAATTGAATATCGTGATAAAATACCGCTGCATTTATCTGCTTATGTATTTGTTTCACTGTAAATTGTGAGCACTCTCTCTGTCTGCAGTTAGTGGGTTTATTCTTCTCAGTTCATTGATATCTTGTATAGAAGTCTTAGCCTTGAGGGATTCTCTGTGCCTTAATGGTGTTCTTCCTTATCTCTGAAATTATTTCTGCTGAATAGCTGCATACATGAGCTATTTGGTTAGTTTTTACATACCTACATCAACTTTATTACAAGCTGAGATAAGAACAAACTTGCAGTGTTATAAGATAGTACTGCATTTTATTTTTTCTGTTTTATTGTTTCACTGAATATTGTGTGAAAATAGTACTGTATTTATCTGCTTATTTATTTGTTTCACTAAAAATTGTGAGCTCTCTCTCTCTGTCTGCAGTTAGTGGGTTTATTCTTCTTACTTCATTGAGATTCGGTATCAAAGCCTTAGCCTAAAGGGTTTCTCTGTGCCTTAAAGTTTTAGTCCCTTATCTCTTAAATTTCTTCTGTTGAACAGCTGCATACTTGAGCTTTTTGGTTAGGCATTACATATCTACATCAACTTTGTTACAAGCTGTAATAAGTACAAACTTGCAGTGTTATAAGATAGTACTGCATTTTATTTTTTTTTATTTTTCATTGAATAATTTTTTTAATTTGTACTGCATTTATCTGCTTATTCTTTTCATTGAAAATTGTGAGCTCTCTCGCTCTCTCTCTGTCTGCAGTTAGTGGGTTTATTCTTCTCACTTCATTAATATTCCGTGTAGAAGTCTTAGCCTAGAGGGTTTCTCTGTGCCTTAAAGTCTAAGTCCCTTATCTTATAAATTATTTCTGCTGTAAAGCTGCATACTTGAGCGGTTTGGTTAGGTTTTACATACCTACATCAACTGTATTACTAGCTGAGATAAGTACAAACTTGCAGTGTTATAAGATAGTACTGCATTTTATTTTTTCTGTTTTATTGTTTCATTTAATACTGTGTTAAAATAGTACTGCATTTATCCGCTTTTTTATTTGTTTCACTGAAGATTGTGAGCTCTCTGTCTGCAGTTAGTGGGTTTATTCTTCTCACTTCATTGATATTCAGTGTAGAAGTCTTAGCTTAGAGGGTTTCTCTGTGCCTTAAAGTCTTAGTCCCTTATCTCTGAAATTATTTCTGCAGAATAGCTGCATACTGTAGCTGTTTGGTTAGCTTTTACATATCTACATCAACTTTATTACAAGCTGAGATAAGTACAAACTTCAGTGTTATAAGATAGTACTGCATTTTATTTTTTCTGTTTTATCATTTCATTGAATATTGTGTTAAAATAGTACTGCATTTATCTGCTTAATTATTTGTTTCACTGAAGACTGAAACCTCTTTCTATGTCTGCAGTTGGGGGGGGGGGTTCCTCACATCTGTGATATTTGGTGTAGAAGTCTTAGCTTAGAGGGTTTTTCTGTGCCTTAAAGTCTTAGACCCTTAATTCTGAAATTATTTCTATTGAATAGCTGCATACATGAGCTGTTTGGTTAACTTTTACATACCAACATGAACTTTATTACAAGCTGAGATACGTACAAACTTACAGTGTCATAAGATATTACTGCATTTTGTTTTTTCTATTTTATTGCTTCATTGAATATTGTATTGAAATAGTACTGCATTTATCTCTTATTTGTTTCACTGAAAATTGTGAGTTCTCTCTCTGTCTGCAGTTAGTGGGTTTATTCTTCTCACTTCTTTGATATTCAGTGTAGAAGTCTTAGCCTAGAACGTTTCTCTGTGCAATAATGTCTTAGTCACTTATCTCTGAAATAATTTCTGGTAAATAGCTGCATACTTGAGCTGTTTGGTTAGCTTTTACATACCTACATCAACTTTATTACAAGCTGTGATAAGTACAAGCTTGCAGTGTTATAAGATAGTACTGCATTTTATTTTTTCTGTTTTATTGTTTAAGTGAATGTTGTTTTCAAATTGTACTGAATTTATCTGCTTATTTGTTTCAATGAAAATTGTGAGCTCTCTCTGTCTGCAGTTATTGAGTTTATTCTTGTGACTTCATTGATATTTGGTGTGGAAGCCTTAGCCTAGAGGGTTTCTCTGTGCCTTAAATTCTTAGTCCCTTATCTCTGAAATTATTTCTGCTGAATAGCTGCATACTTGAGTGGTTTGGTTAACTTTTACATACCTACATCAACTTCATTACAAGCTGAGATAAGTACAGACTTGCAGTGTTATAAGGTAGTACTGCATTTTATTTTATTTTTTTCATTGAATATTGTGTTAAAATAGTACTGCATTTATCTGCTTATTTGTTTCACTGAAAATTGTGAGCTCTGTCTCTGTCTGCAGTTGGTGGGTTTATTCTTCTCACTTCATTGATATTCAGTGTAGAAGTCTTAGTCTAGAGGGTTTCTCTGTGTCTTAAAGTCTTAGTCCTTTATCTCTGAAATTATTTCTGCTGAATAGCTGTATACGTGAGCTGTTTGGTTAGCTTTTACATACCTACATCAACTTTATTACAAGCTGAGATAAGTACAAACTTGCAGTGTTATGAGATAGTACTGCATTTTATTTTTTCTGTTTTATTGTTTCATTAAATATTGTGTTAAAATATTACTGCATTTGTCTGCTTATTTATTTGTTTCACTGAAAACTGTGAGCTCTCTCTCTATCTGCAGTTAGTGGGTTTATTCTTCTCACTTCTTTGATATTCAGTGTAGAAGTCTTGGACCTAGAATGTTTCTCTGTGCCTTAATGTCTTAGTCACTTATCTCTGAAATAATTTCTGGTGAATAGCTGCATACCTGAGCTGTTTAGTTATGTTTTACATACCTCAATCAACTTTATTACAAGCTGAGATAAATACAGACTTGTAGTGTTATAAGATAGTACTGTATTTTATTTTTTCTGTTTTATTGTTTCATTGAATATTGTTAAAATAGTACTGCATTTATCTGCTTATTTATTTGTTTCCCTGCAAATTGTGAGCTCTCTGTCTGCAGTTAGTGGATTTATTCTTCTCACTTCATTGATATTCATTGTAGAAGTTTTAGCTTAGAGGGCTTCTCTGTGCCTTAAAATCTCAGTCCCTTATCTCTAAAATTATTTCTGCTGAATAGTTGCATACTTGATCTGTTTGGTTAGCTTTTACATACCTACATCAACTTTATTACAAGCTGAGATAAGTACAGGCTTGCAGTGTTATAAGATAGTACTGCATTTTATTTTTTTCTGTTTTATTGTTTCATTGAATATTGTGTTAAAATAGTACCACATTTATCTGATTATTTGTTTGACTGAAAACTGTGAGCTCTCTCTCTGCAGTTAGTGGGTTTATTCCTCTCACGTCATTGATATTTGGTGTGGAAGTCTTAGCCTAGAGGGTTTCTCTGTACCTTAAAGTCTTAGTCCCTTAATTCTGAAATTATTTCTCCTGAATAGCTGCATAATTGACCTGTTTGGTTAACTTTTACATACCTACATCAACTTTATTACAAGCTGAGATAAGTAGAAACTTACAGTGTCATCAGATAGTACTACATTTTATTTTTTCTGTTTTATTGTTTCATTGAATATTGTGTTAAAATAGTACTGCATTTATTTGCTTATTTTTTCTCTGAAAATTGTGAGCTCTTTTTCTGTCTGCAGTTAGTGTGTTTATTCTTCTCGCTTTTTTGATATTCAGTGTAGAAGTCTTAGCCTAGAGGGTTTCTCTCTGCCTTAAAGTCTTAGCCACTTATCTCTGACATTATTTCTCCTGAATAGCTTCTTACTTGAGCTGTTTGGTTAGCTTTTACATACCTACATCAACTTTATTACAAGCTGAGAGAAGTACAAACTTGCAGTGTTATAAGATAGTACTGCATTTTATTTTTTCTGTTTTATTGTTTCATTAAATATTGTGTTAAAATAGTACTGCATTTATCTGCTTATTTGTTTCACTGAAAATTGTGAGCTTTCTCTCTCTGCAGTTAGTTGGTGTATTCTTCTCAGTTTATTGATATTCGGTGTAGACGTCTTAGCCTAGAGGGGTTCTCTGTGCCTTAAAGTCTTAGTACCTTATCTCTGAAATTATTTCTGCCGAATAGCTGCATACTTCAGCTGTTTGGTTAGCTTTTACATACCTACATCAACTTTATTACAAGCTGAGATAAGTACAAACTTGCAGTGTTATAAGATAGTACTGAATTGTATTTGTTTTGTTTTATTGTTTCATTAAATATTGTGTTGAAATAGTACTGCATTTATCTGCTTATTTGTTTCACTGAAAATTGTGAGCTTTCTCTCTGCAGTTAGTGGGTGTATTCTTCTCACTTCATTGATATTCGGTATAGAAGTCTTAGCCTAGAGAGTTTCTCTGTGCCTTAATGTCTTAGTCCCTTATCTCTGAAATGATTTCTGCTGAATAGTAGTACTGCATTTATCTTCTTATTTATTTGTTTCACTGAAGATTGTGAGCTCTGTCTCTGCAGTTATTTTTTCCACCCACCCACCCTCCTTGTTCTTGTTGTGGTATTAATTTTGGTGGCTTTGGAATTCAGCGCCCTTCCTCTAAATTTGTGTTTGAACACTCCTTCTGGGCCCTTCTCATTTGCTTACTCAACTGAGTACAGTGAGATCATATTTTGATTTCAGACACTCCTACGATTTCCATCGGTTCAGCTCTATCTCAGCTCTATCCTAGTCTAGTCTCATTAGCTCATCCTGCCTAATACAGAGAGAACATTTGAGTAGGCATCCTCACTTTGGCCCTGAATTGTCTAATTGAAGACTGCTGAAACAGGGCTCAGTTCTGAGTATTTTTACTGGTTAATTGGGTAATTTGTTGAAATTGGTTTGCTTGTTTTCTATTGTTATATAAAAAAATAAAAAAAAAACAAATATGCACTTTTTTCTGCTTTTACTGTATTTGTGTTTCTTTCTACTTTATTACCTTATTTTGCTTTTGCCTCTTCTTAAAAGTACTCACTTGTGTTTATTCTGCTGTATTTATTACTGCTTGGTAGTAGCCTGATTAAATTGTAACTGTTATTCTAAGTCTTTTGGTTAAAGCACTTGGGCTTTAGACCAGTTGTTTTACATTAAGAAGGTTTGTGGTCTGCACTGTTGTGGCAGGACAGGTAGCTTACATCCTTTTAAGGTGGGAATTGCTAATTGAAGGCTCAGTGTCAGTTATTCTAAAAGTGTATTAGTTCTGGTTTAAGCACTTGGGCTCCAGGCCAGTTATTTTACATTAAGAATGTTTGTGGTCTGCACTCTTGTGAGAGGAGATGCAAAATTCTGCCCTTTTGAGCTGGGAATTTCTGGTTAAAGGCTTACTGTGCCTCCTTATTTGAACTGTTTTTCTGATATTGGTGCGCCTTGTCTGCTGTAACAAAGACTAGATTCAGGCCTGCTGAATCTAGCTTTGTTTGTATAACTTGAGCACTAATCCAGGCCATCTTTTTTGGAGAAGGTTCCCCTGCACCCTAGTAGCAGGAGTGTGCAGTTAGAACTTGTCTGATTGAAGACTGCTAGAACAGGGTTCAGTTTTGAGTTTATTGCTGGTTAATTGGGTCATTTGTTTAACTCAATTTGCTCGTTTTCTATTGTTGTAAGACATTGCACTTTATTCATCTGCTTTTACTGTAATTGTGTTTCTTCCCACTTTATTACCTTAGTTTGTTTGTGCTTCTTCTTAAAAGTACTTAATTGTATTATTCTGATGCAGTTATTACTGCTTGGTAGTAGCCTGATTAAATTATAACTGTTATTGTAAGCCTTTTGTTTTAAGCACTTGGGCTTCAGACCAGTTGTTTTACATTAAGAAGGTTTGTGGACTGCATTGTTGTGGCAGGACAGGTAGCTTACATCCTTCTAAGTTTGGAATTGCTGATTGAAGGCTCAGTGTCTGTTTTTCTAAAAGTGCATTAGTTCTGGTTTAAGCACTTGGGCTTCAGGCCAGTTATTTTACATTAAGAAGGTTTGTGGTCTGCACTCTTGTGAGAGGAGAGGCTAGATTCTGCCCTTCTGAGCTGGGAATTTCTGGTTAAAGTCTGTGCGCCTTGTTTGCTGTAGCCCAGAAGTTAGTAGTTTATTGGCCATTTTGGGCTAATTTCTATCTCTTTCATTTCCCTGCTATAAAAACTGGATTTGCATGGTTTTACGAGCCAGGCTAGGGTTAAACTATTTCCGGCTCCACGAAATGTACCCTTCAATTTTTCCCTTGGAACTAGACAAACTTTCAACTTAAGTACTCAAACCATTCATTTCACAGCCCAGCATTTGCTCAGAACTCTTAGCAAGCACTAATTAACCCTAGCAATAGACCCCCCTCTACTGTCCAGAAGGACAAGGCTCTCTATTCGTCCCTACCAGCCAATCAGTAAAACAGCTCACTTTACCTTTTCAGGCATGTCCAAAGGGTAGTTTCAGGTGTACTCTCCAGTATAACTGGTGAATCTGGGCATTTTGAGGGAATGTTATAACTGTCTCATGTGCACAGACAACTCTCTCCTCCTACCACTAAACACTAATATATGCGATAGATGCAATTATACAGCCAAACTGGAGGCAAAGCTCTCTCAACCCAAGACTGGAACTGACAGTCAAGAGGAGAAGGGAAATACTTGCAACACACCACCAGTCTTACATAGACCTACTAAACCAATACCGGCAAATAACACACATAAATACACAAAAACATACTCGGAGGCTCTAAATAAAAATCTGCAAAAACAGCAGAGACCTCCAAAGCAGACATCCAAGCAACCTCCATACCCCATCACAAACCATGAAACACATACTTCATATAAATCAGTGTGCCATGCAATCACAGCCCTTAAGGCAAAATAACATACCCAACACACTAGTAATAGGTGACTCTATAGTCAGGCACACTGATGTCCTACTAACTAGGCTGGACAAGGAGAAGGTTACAGTTAGCTGCCTGTCAGGCGCCAGGATCTGCCACACAACACAAGCACTCAGGTCACTCCAGAACAAATACAAATATGACTCTGTCATTGTCCACGTTGGTGTGAATGACCTGAGACGTACCGGTATGACCCTGGCCCTGAGTAGTATGCTGCCCTCACCAAGAATGATGCCACAGTATAAAGAAAAAAATGATCAATTTCAACAATTGGCTAAGTTTCTGGTGTCATTCAAAGGGGATCCAGTATCTGTCCACCTGGGATGACATGCTCGACAAGCTATGTTGCTTCGCAAAAGATGGCTTGCACTTGTCACCCATAAGCTTTTGAATACTGGCCAAGGCTTTTGTCACCCCATATTGCTTTTTTTAGGCAAGGCTCAAAAGACAAACCCACCACCATAAATAGCACAAGTAACCAAAAACTGAGAGTAATGCTACTCAATGCCAGAAGTCTAAACCTCAAAATGCATGCACTCGAGGCACTCCTCAGTATGGAGAACAGCAGTAACAGAAACCTGGTTTAAGGCTCCAGAGAGCACCCCAGCACTACCAGGCTATAACTCATACCATACTTTTCGGCCACAGAACCCAGACCAAAATACAAAAGGCGGGGATGGATCCATATTCATCAAGGATACCCACACCTCCAGGTTAGTGGCGCAGCATGATGCCTCAGATATCATCCATGTGCAACTAACAATGGGCAAAACTGCAATTCAATTTGTAGCTTGCTACAGATCACCCACCATGACCCAGGACCCCCATTCCATGTTTCTGGAGACACTGGAAAATATGAAGGTTTTACCAAACACCCTAATATTGGGTGATTTCAATTACTCAAACATTAACTGGGAGAACTACTCAAGTACTAACTCCCTTGCCCAATGCTTCCTAGAATTTATAAACTCAAATGCTTTGGATCAACTGGTCAACACCCCCACCAGAGGTGGCAACATATTGGACCTGGTCATCACCAACATGGGCGACCAGTGTTCCCCACAGAGGTCAACCCCTCTCTGGTTAGATCAGGCCATAGACTAATCACTATGGATATCCACATTCCGCCCCCACCGTCAAGGAAACCACCATGAAAAACTTTTCAAAACCAAACTTCACATTACTTAAGACTGAGGTGGAAAAGTTCACAGCCCCCATGCTAAAGGACAATGCTGTCCAAGCTGCTGAATCCCTTACAAAGGCACTCTATGAGCACCTGCAAGAATGCATGGATCATGCTATCCCAAGCAAAACCAAGACTCATTCCTCCAAGAAAAGGAAACCAGTTTGGTGGACTCCTGCTATAAACAAGCTATACAATAGAAGGAGGAAACTAGTACAGAAAAGAATAAAATCCCAAGAAGGAAAGACATCCCTGATCAGTATCAGCAAGAAACTACGATCCCTCATAAAATCATCCAAGGCTAGCTTCGAAAGAAAAATTGCCAAGGACTCCAAAGATAATCACAAATTGTTCTTTAGCTAGGTCAAGAACCTAAGTGGAAACTCTCAGATCTGCTCTGAGTTAGTGCAGAATGGCAAAAAACACACTGAACCAACTGATATTGCCAACATTCTGGCAGACAAGTTTAGTGCAAACTTCACCCATCTTTCACCCCCTAAATGGCCCATAACCATACCAGAAGAATGTAGATCCCCAGCAATCACTGACACACAGATTAAAACAGCCCTATCCAAAGCCAAAAACACAGCTTCAATGGGACTGGACAGTGTCCCAGGCTGTGTCTTACATGCGCTCCAAAATGAACTAACCCCTCACCTAAATACACTGTTCAAACTCAGCCTTTCTACAGGCTACATACCCATAGACTGGTGGACAGCAACAGTAATCCCACTCCACAAAGATGGAGCCACAGTGGACCCTGGGAACTATTGCCCTATAAGCCTGACTAGCCTGGTCTGCAAGGCTATGGAGCGCATCATCATGGAACTCATTAACAGAGACATTGGGAACCTTCAAACATTGGACCCTACCCAGTTTGGCTTTGTTAAGGGCAGATCATGCCTACTAAACCTGGTGGACTTCTTTGAGACAGTTACCAAAGCTTTAGACGAGGGAAAGGAGGTCCACACAGCCTGCCTAAACCTTGCAAAGGCTTTCAACACCATTCCCCATTCTGGTATTATAGACAAGCTCACCAGCCTGAACATAAACCTCTACGTCATGAGATGGGTTGCCAATAGGCTCATGGATAGAACCCACACGGTGAGAGTTGCAGGCTCTAGGTCCGACTCTAAACTGGTTACAGGTGGCATCCCCCAGGGCTCAGTCCTGGGATCCCTCCTGTTCGGTATATACTCAGAGGTACAGGCAAGCACAGGAGGACTATGGATGACCAAGTTCGCAGACGACTGCAAACTGGGGTCCATAATTGACTCTCCAGCTGATACAGACATCCTCCAGAAGGGTCTCACTGAGATGAATACCTGGTGTCAAAATCATGGTCTCAAGCTAAATGCCAAAAAGTGCATAGTTATCCCCTTTGGAAAAAACAAAGTACCCACGAACTACCACATACGTGGTAGTCCCCTAAATACAGAAAATGTAATAAGGGATCTGGGGTCCCAAGTAGATAGTAATTGCTCCTTTGCTAATCATATTGCCAAGGTGGTTAGAAAATCCTTCTATGTGGCCCACCTAATCACAAAAGGGTTTGTATCTAGA
Organism: Protopterus annectens; assembly: GCF_019279795.1. Taxonomy (NCBI): domain Eukaryota; kingdom Metazoa; phylum Chordata; order Ceratodontiformes; family Protopteridae; genus Protopterus; species Protopterus annectens. The sequence continues at coordinate 312,932,592 of NC_056744.1, forward strand.
ACAAATGAGGTTATTGTGCCCCTCTACTCGTCACTCATCAGACCCATCATAGAATACAATGCCCTATTTGGGATGTACCTTAAAGTCCACAGAAGTACCTCACCAAGAGGATTACTGGCCTCAACCAGATGCCCTATGCAGCCCGACTGAAGAAACTCCAGCTGTACTCGGTTGCATACTGCTTACTCAGAGGTGATCTCTGCATGACATACAAGGCCATGTCCAACCCAGAATTGATGGACATGCTCCACCTAAATAAAAACAAATCCCCGAGAGTCACATGCTGTAGGGATCTCAACCTCACCACAACAATAAATAGGACGTGCTGGAGGGATAGATTCCTGTCCCAGAGACTCCCCATGCTTTGGAACAGGATTCCAATCTACATTAGGCAGAGCGCCCTCACTAACACTCTTCAAGAGAAACCTTGATGAGTGGATGGGAAACAGAAAATTTACCCCGGGGATCACTGCAGTGGCTCTGCTGGACAGAGGCACAGGGAAAGAATGGCTCTGTTGGACAGAGGCACAGGGAACTAATCTAAGGGGGCGGCGAAAGCCAACACATTCTGGCTAGGCTTATAGATGCCCTCGGGCAGATAGCCTAGTACTTACCTATGAACCTATGAACTATAGAAGGCCTTGTGGTTGTCTTTACTATCTGCTGCAATTCTGTTTTCAGACCTAGCTTTAGAGCATTTGATGAGGAATCTCAACTTTTTGTTGAGGACGATAAGGGAGTTTTTCCATTCTTGTGGCTTCACCTTATTCTGCATCAGTTTCCTTCTACTGTTGTAGAGTTTATTGCAGAGGACCACCATATAGGCTTCCTTTCTTTGGAGAGGAGTGTCTTGGTTCTATTGGATATGGTGAGATCCATGCATTTGTGTACATGTTTGTACAGTGCATTGGTGTATGATTTAGTGGTCATGCAACTATTTTCCATTTGCATGGGTACTGTGAAGTTAGCCACCTCTGTTTTTAGGAGTTCAAAGTCAGCTTTGGAGAAGTTTTTCATGGTGGTTACCTTTTCGGGGGAGGCTGGGGGGTGGGAGGGATGTGGATTTCCAGGGTGCTTAGTTTGTGGTCGGATCTAACTAGGGAGGAATTGACTATTGGTGTAGAGCAATGGTCACCCATGTTAGTAATGACCTGGTCAAGGATGTTGCTACCTCTAGTGGGGGTAAGAATGAGCTGGTCCAAGGCACTTGAATTAATCAATTCCAGGAAATGTTGGGTGAGTGTATTGGTACATGAATAGTTTTCCCAGTTAATGGAGGGGTAGTTGAAGTCACCCAGTATGAGAGTGTTAGGTTGAACCCTAATATTGTCCAGGGTGCTAAGGAATGTGGAGTGCGAGTCTTGGGACATGGTTGGGGACCTATAGCAGGCTACAACCTGAACCGCTGTCTTACCCAATGTTAGCTGCACCTGAAGTATCTCTGATGTGTTATGTTGGGCTACCAGTCTGGAGGTGTGCGCATCCTTTATGAATATGGAATCACCATTGCCTTTGGGTCGTTCCAAGTTTTGGAGCGAAAGGTGTGGAATGAGTTATAGCCTGGTAGTGCAGGGGTGCTTTCTGCTGCCTTGAATCAGGTCTCTGCTACAGCACAAATGTCGATGTTCTCCATTTTAAGGAGTGCTTTGAGTGATTGCATTTTGAGATTTTGACTTCTAGCATTGAGCAGCATGACCCTCAGATTGCATTTGTTTGTAGCTGTTATGGTGTTAATTTGGTCTTTGGAACACTGCCTAAAAAGGCACTATGGGGTGGCAAGAGCCTTGGTCAGTATCCGGAAGCCCAGGGGTGACAGATGCAGGCCATCTCTGGCAAAGCATTGGGATCTGTCAATCATGTCATCCCAGGCAGACAGATACTGGATCCCCTTAGAATGACACCAGAAACTTAGCCAATTGTTGAAATCAATCATTTTCTGATTCTACTGTGGAATCATTCTGGGTGATGGTAGGATGCTGCTCAGGGCTAGGGTCATACCCACCTGGGCTACATAATCTAAGATCTCCTCCATGTCTCTTTTCATGTAGTCCAGGGAGGTATGTCTCAGGTCATTCACACACACACACACACATGTACAATGACAAAGTAATATTTGTACCTGTTATTGAAGGACCTGAGTGTGTGCATTATGTGGCAAATCCTGGAACCTGACAGGCAGCTGACTGTTACTTTCTCCTTATTCAACGTAGTAAGTGGGACATCAGTGTGCCTCACTATTGAATCACCTATGACTAGTGTGTTGGTCATGCTGTTTTGCCTTAGGGGCTTTGGTTGAGTGGCACACTGCTTAGGAGAGTTATGTGTCTCATGATTAGTGTTGTGCTGTGGTGGTTGAGTGCTTTTCCGTTTTGATAGCATAGCTTGAAAGGGTTGGTAACTAAACAGCAAAGAGATCTGGCAGCCTATTACTGATGACCTAATAGACGTTTTTTTTCTGTATAGCATCCATGGGTAGACAGCAAATTTAATCGTAATAGAAAACTAACTTCTAGGGCTGCAGCTGTCCTTCTCTGGTTGGTCCTCCTGTGGCTTTCCCCTGTTTCTTGTACCATGATACTTCCCTTCCTTTTTATGTACTTACCAATAGCTTTGATACTGCCATTCTATTTCTACCCATTTATCTGTATGTCATGACACTACATTTTCTTTTCTACTTACTTCCTGGTCATCCATGAAATAACCTTTATTTTCTGTATAAGTTCTAGTAGTTCCCTTCTTTTCCTCCAACGTCTCACTCAGCTTTGTGCCAGTCTTCATTCCCCTTGTTTTCCATCCTGCAACTGCTACCCTTCATACTTTCCCCTGTCAACTTCCCAGGCTCCCTTAAATCAATTCTGCTTCCTACTTTACCTCAAAATCCACCAAGTGTTACCATCCTTCCTTGCTGTCCTGCTACCTTATGGTCCAATCTTTTCCTTTTATATTTTCCAGTCTTGCCACTTTATCCCCAAAATGTACCTCTTTACTGATGATAACCGAACACCAGAATAGGGGATGGGCCTGGAATTGTCTTCTATACTATACTATCTGTGGGATGCCTAAGGTGAGACCAGACAGCACCCTGACCACCCTCCACACTGGGCACTGTCTGAGGTGTTGATGGCAAAGGGCAGGCAGGAATGTGATTCTGCCATTCAGAAGTGAACTCTTTTTAGGTGACTGAAGTGGGCTTTGAGCTACTGGTCCAAACTCACCCATCACCTTCACCTTCCCCCTGCAGGTCATGAACTCCCTACTATGGCAATGCCACTAAAGGAAATGATTGTTCTTTCAGCAAGTGAAACACCATCAGGGGCAGAAGAAGTGGCCTCCTGTCTGTTCTCTGCTGCAGTGACAAGAAAGGCAGCTAGGGATGTTGCTTGGGAGATATAGAGGATGGCTTTTCCTGCTGGTGGACTGTGGACCCAGGCGGGGCTGCTCTTACTGCTGTGGGAGCTGCTGTACATAATGGCAACATAAAGGAAGAGAGAAATAACACAACAAGTACAACAAAACAAGTTTAAGAGAAAGGGTAGTGAAAATGAAGTGGGGAGGCAAAAAGTGGCATACCACCAATATATTAACTCTATGAAATACATGACTAATGACATCATATATATTATAATTATTGCTGCTTAAACCAAAAAGCTGACTAGCTGACTACCTGCATGGTTATATGATGTGTAAAGGCTATGATATGCTGTCTTAACAATGTAGTCACAGGTTAGCACTGTGACAATGTATTACTTATGTCTATAGGAGCGATGCTCGGCTTGGACAGTAATCGGATATCACTGTGGGTCACCGTGGGTCAGTAACCAATTGCCATTCCGTAGTCTAACTTTTGCATGATTACAGGCCTTTAACATTAGAAGTTAAATCCACTAATCTAAAAAAAATGCATCCTCATGTTCCGAGTGGTATCCATGCTTAATTAGCAATACCTGTATATCTAAACATATAAACAATTAAAGGTAAGTAATGTAATATTATAATTTTTGAAAACAAAATTATACTTAAAAGAAAGTAAATAACTAATATGCATGCCTACTTCTAGAAAGCCTTTCTATCCTCTTTTGGTATACAGCATGATTCCCCTGCACTGCCTTGGGAGCTGTAGAATAAAATAGGATATTCAGGAATATCCCAACAAACCAGTCTCTATTAAGCAGTAAACCAGTATATCATTATAGATGGCATAGACATTTACAGTGTAACTCAGGTGCTGTTAGTAAACCAGTATATCATTATAGATGGCATAGACATTTACAGTGTAACACAGGTGCTGTTAGTAAACCAGTATATCATTATAGATGGCATAGACATTTACAGTGTAGCTCAGGTGCTGTTAGTAAACCAGTATATCATTATAGATGGCATAGACATTTACAGTGTAACTCAGGTGCTGTTAGTAAATCAGTATATCATTATAGATGGCATAGACATTTACAGTGTAACTCAGGTGCTGTTAGTAAACCAGTATATCATTATAGATGGCATAGACATTTACAGTGTAACTCAGGTGCTGTTAGTAAACCAGTATATCATTATAGATGGCATAGACATTTACAGTGTAACTCAGGTGCTGTTAGTAAACCAGTATATCATTATAGATGGCATAGACATTTACAGTGCAACTCAGGTGCTGTTAGTAAACCAGTATATCATTATAGATGGCATAGACATTTACAGTGCAACTCAGGTGCTGTTAGTAAACCAGTATATCATTATAGATGGCATAGACATTTACAGTGCAACACAGGTGCTGTTAGTAAACCAGTATACCATTATAGATGGCATAGACATTTACAGTGCAACTCAGGTGCTGTTAGTAAACCAGTATATCATTATAGATGGCATAGACATTTACAGTGCAACTCAGGTGCTGTTAGTAAACCAATATATCATTATAGATGGCATAGACATTTACAGTGTAACTCAGGTGCTGTTAGTAAACCAGTATATCATTATAGATGGCATAGACATTTACAGTGCAACTCAGGTGCTGTTAGTACACCAGTATATCATTATAGATGGCATGGACATTTACAGTGCAACTCAGGTGCTGTTAGTACACCAGTGTATCATTATAGATGGCATAGACATTTACAGTGCAACTCAGGTGCTGTTAGTACACCAGTATATCATTATAGATGGCATAGACATTTACAGTGTAACACAGGTGCTGTTAATAAACCAGTATATCATTATAGATGGCATAGACATTTACAGTGTAACTCAGGTGCTGTTAGTAAACCAGTATATCATTATAGATGGCATAGACATTTACAGTGTAACTCAGGTGCTGTTAGTAAACCAGTATATCATTATAGATGGCATAGACATTTACAGTGTAACTCAGGTGCTGTTAGTAAACCAGTATACCATTATAGATGGCATAGACATTTACAGTGCAACTCAGGTGCTGTTAGTAAACCAGTATATCATTATAGATGGCATAGACATTTACAGTGCAACTCAGGTGCTGTTAGTAAACCAGTATATCATTATAGATGGCATAGACATTTACAGTGCAACTCAGGTGCTGTTAGTAAACCAGTATACCATTATAGATGGCATAGACATTTACAGTGCAACTCAGGTGCTGTTAGTAAACCAGTATATCATTATAGATGGCATAGACATTTACAGTGCAACTCAGGTGCTGTTAGTAAACCAATATATCATTATAGATGGCATAGACATTTACAGTGTAACTCAGGTGCTGTTAGTAAACCAGTATATCATTATAGATGGCATAGACATTTACAGTGCAACTCAGGTGCTGTTAGTACACCAGTATATCATTATAGATGGCATAGACATTTACAGTGTAACTCAGGTGCTGTTAGTACACCAGTATATCATTATAGATGGCATAGACATTTACAGTGTAACTCATGTGCTGTTAGTAAACCAGTATATCATTATCGATGGCATAGACATTTACAGTGTAACTCAGGTGCTGTTAGTAAACCAGTATATCATTATAGATGGCATAGACATTTACAGTGTAACTCAGGTGCTGTTAGTAAACCAGTATACCATTATAGATGGCATAGACATTTACAGTGCAACTCAGGTGCTGTTAGTAAACCAGTATATCATTATAGATGGCATAGACATTTACAGTGCAACTCAGGTGCTGTTAGTAAACCAGTATATCATTATAGATGGCATACACATTTACAGTGCGACTCAGGTGCTGTTAGTAAACCAATATATCATTATAGATGGCATAGACATTTACAGTGTAACTCAGGTGCTGTTAGTAAACCAGTATATCATTATAGATGGCATAGACATTTACAGTGTAACTCAGGTGCTGTTAGTAAACCAGTATATCATTATAGATGGCATAGACATTTACAGTGCAACTCAGGTGCTGTTAGTACACCAGTATATCATTATAGATGGCATAGACATTTACAGTGCAACTCAGGTGCTGTTAGTACACCAGTATATCATTATAGATGGCATAGACATTTACAGTGTAACACAGGTGCTGTTAATAAACCAGTATATCATTATAGATGGCATAGACATTTACAGTGTAACTCAGGTGCTGTTAGTAAACCAGTATATCATTATAGATGGCATAGACATTTACAGTGTAACTCAGGTGCTGTTAGTAAACCAGTATATCATTATAGATGGCATAGACATTTACAGTGTAACTCAGGTGCTGTTAGTAAACCAGTATACCATTATAGATGGCATAGACATTTACAGTGCAACTCAGGTGCTGTTAGTAAACCAGTATATCATTATAGATGGCATAGACATTTACAGTGCAACACAGGTGCTGTTAGTAAACCAGTATACCATTATAGATGGCATAGACATTTACAGTGCAACTCAGGTGCTGTTAGTAAACCAGTATATCATTATAGATGGCATAGACATTTACAGTGCAACTCAGGTGCTGTTAGTAAACCAATATATCATTATAGATGGCATAGACATTTACAGTGTAACTCAGGTGCTGTTAGTAAACCAGTATATCATTATAGATGGCATAGACATTTACAGTGCAACTCAGGTGCTGTTAGTACACCAGTATATCATTATAGATGGCATAGACATTTACAGTGCAACTCAGGTGCTGTTAGTACACCAGTGTATCATTATAGATGGCATAGACATTTACAGTGCAACTCAGGTGCTGTTAGTACACCAGTGTATCATTATAGATGGCATAGACATTTACAGTGCAACTCAGGTGCTGTTAGTACACCAGTATATCATTATAGATGGCATAGACATTTACAGTGTAACACAGGTGCTGTTAATAAACCAGTATATCATTATAGATGGCATAGACATTTACAGTGTAACTCAGGTGCTGTTAGTAAACCAGTATATCATTATAGATGGCATAGACATTTACAGTGTAACTCAGGTGCTGTTAGTAAACCAGTATATCATTATAGATGGCATAGACATTTACAGTGTAACTCAGGTGCTGTTAGTAAACCAGTATATCATTATAGATGGCATAGACATTTACAGTGTAACTCAGGTGCTGTTAGTAAACCAGTATACCATTATAGATGGCATAGACATTTACAGTGCAACTCAGGTGCTGTTAGTAAACCAGTATATCATTATAGATGGCATAGACATTTACAGTGCAACTCAGGTGCTGTTAGTAAACCAGTATATCATTATAGATGGCATAGACATTTACAGTGCAACTCAGGTGCTGTTAGTAAACCAGTATATCATTATAGATGGCATAGACATTTACAGTGCAACTCAGGTGCTGTTAGTAAACCAATATATCATTATAGATGGCATAGACATTTACAGTGTAACTCAGGTGCTGTTAGTAAACCAGTATATCATTATAGATGGCATAGACATTTACAGTGCAACTCAGGTGCTGTTAGTACACCAGTATATCATTATAGATGGCATAGACATTTACAGTGTAACTCAGGTGCTGTTAGTACACCAGTATATCATTATAGATGGCATAGACATTTACAGTGTAACTCAGGTGCTGTTAGTACACCAGTATATCATTATAGATGGCATAGACATTTACAGTGTAACTCATGTGCTGTTAGTAAACCAGTATATCATTATCGATGGCATAGACATTTACAGTGTAACTCAGGTGCTGTTAGTAAATCAGTATATCATTATAGATGGCATAGACATTTACAGTGTAACTCAGGTGCTGTTAGTAAACCAGTATACCATTATAGATGGCATAGACATTTACAGTGCAACTCAGGTGCTGTTAGTAAACCAGTATATCATTATAGATGGCATAGACATTTACAGTGCAACTCAGGTGCTGTTAGTAAACCAGTATATCATTATAGATGGCATAGACATTTACAGTGCAACTCAGGTGCTGTTAGTAAACCAATATATCATTATAGATGGCATAGACATTTACAGTGTAACTCAGGTGCTGTTAGTAAACCAGTATATCATTATAGATGGCATAGACATTTACAGTGCAACTCAGGTGCTGTTAGTACACCAGTATATCATTATAGATGGCATAGACATTTACAGTGCAACTCAGGTGCTGTTAGTACACCAGTGTATCATTATAGATGGCATAGACATTTACAGTGCAACTCAGGTGCTGTTAGTACACCAGTATATCATTATAGATGGCATAGACATTTACAGTGTAACACAGGTGCTGTTAATAAACCAGTATATCATTATAGATGGCATAGACATTTACAGTGTAACTCAGGTGCTGTTAGTAAACCAGTATATCATTATAGATGGCATAGACATTTACAGTGTAACTCAGGTGCTGTTAGTAAACCAGTATATCATTATAGATGGCATAGACATTTACAATGTAACTCAGGTGCTGTTAGTAAACCAGTATATCATTATAGATGGCATAGACATTTACAGTGTAACTCAGGTGCTGTTAGTAAACCAGTATACCATTATAGATGGCATAGACATTTACAGTGCAACTCGGGTGCTGTTAGTAAACCAGTATATCATTATAGATGGCATAGACATTTACAGTGCAACTCAGGTGCTGTTAGTAAACCAGTATATCATTATAGATGGCATAGACATTTACAGTGCAACTCAGGTGCTGTTAGTAAACCAGGATACCATTATAGATGGCATAGACATTTACAGTGCAACTCAGGTGCTGTTAGTAAACCAGTATATCATTATAGATGGCATAGACATTTACAGTGCAACTCAGGTGCTGTTAGTAAACCAATATATCATTATAGATGGCATAGACATTTACAGTGTAACTCAGGTGCTGTTAGTAAACCAGTATATCATTATAGATGGCATAGACATTTACAGTGCAACTCAGGTGCTGTTAGTACACCAGTATATCATTATAGATGGCATAGACATTTACAGTGTAACTCAGGTGCTGTTAGTACACCAGTATATCATTATAGATGGCATAGACATTTACAGTGTAACTCAGGTGCTGTTAGTACACCAGTATATCATTATAGATGGCATAGACATTTACAGTGTAACTCATGTGCTGTTAGTAAACCAGTATATCATTATCGATGGCATAGACATTTACAGTGTAACTCAGGTGCTGTTAGTAAATCAGTATATCATTATAGATGGCATAGAATAACTAAATTAATACAGCTCATCCAAGCAATTGTAACAACTCTGCTGCCTCATCCCCTTTTGAAATTGAACCAAAGAAGAATCTAAGGAACTTTTTTGCCCTGATTTACCCCTGCGATTCACCTGGGTGGACACCTTGACCTAATTAAATTAATACAGCTCATCCAAGCAATTGTAACAACTCTGCTGCCTCATCCCCTTTGGAAATTGAACCAAAGAAGAATCTAAGGAAGTTTGTGCATTGGCTGCTAAACCTTTAATTACCTTACTGTTTAAGCCTTGCTAGCTGTTTTATTACAGTCCCTGCCAGGAAAGCCAGCAGCCTAACCCCCCCTTGTTTCCAGCTTCTCTGCTCTTCCCCCTCTTCCCGTTCCCTCACTTATATTAGCTCCCCTTCTTCCTTCGGTCCAACTTGGTCCAGAGAATATCCTTGCGGACTAAGGTGTACATCTGCTTTTGTCCACTAGGTGGCAGCCTCCCCCCACTAACATAGACCTCACTTTACTTGCTTAAGTATTCTCTCTAAGCTCTAACAATTCTTTTCCTCACTTTATTTCTCCTACACTCTTTAGCCCACTCTATGCTCTAACATTTCTTCTCTCACTCTGTCTCCTAAACTCTCCTAGCCCACTCTTCCCCAACACATCCAGGTCCCCTCTACTTACCTATCAGCAAACTTACCCCCCTGCACACAACGCTCCACTGATAGGTTCTTAATCCTCTCCAGCTCTCTTTGGTTCTACCCGCTCCGTTCGCCCTGCGGGCTCACTCTGCTCCCCTACCCTGCCCCCAATTTCCACCCACCCCCAGCACCTCTACCTATATTTCCCCATAACCACACCCACTTCCATCCTACTCCAATCAATCACATATTCTCTAAAAATAACCACTCCCTTATTTCCCGCCAAAACTAACCTTCATTAACTTCCAAGACTATCCCTCCTAGCCAATAGGATTCCTCTTTACCCTCAACTCACACTCCCTAACCACTCCCTCTCCACTCCTAAACACAACTCTCCACTCTTATACTATTAATTCAGTCCTTAGCAGCCCCTATATACATATATCTCCTTAGAACCACATTTACTTCATCAACAATATTTTAACTCTACATATTCCCCATTTCATTATGCTTTCAAAAACCTCATTCATCTCCTTTTTACTTCTAATAATTCTTAATTTATCCTACCTTTACTACCTCACCCAACCCCTTAACTCTTACCACTCACAATCCCTCCATGTTACCAACCACCTAAACTCCCCCCTACCATATTCACACACTCCTATTTCTCCACATCTATATCCTATAAATAACCTCCTACTTTTCCCATACAAACTTATCACCTCTCAAAAACATTTTACCCCCATAGCAACTAGCAAATGCTTTAGATTCACAACAGAACCCAATCTTCTTACTAAACTGTCCAACTACCTTACTAATCCATTCTTACATCTAATCTCCAGTCTATTATCAGGTGACATCCATCCCAACCCAGGCCCCTCCACATCTTCTACTACAGACAAGTCCATACTATTTACTTCTTTTAACGCCCAAAGTATAGTCAACAAAGTCCCAAACATCCATGCGTGGCTCATACATAATAATCCTGACATCCTAACCATCTCTGAAACATGGTTAAAACCCCATATAAAAGACACTGAAATTATTCCTCCAAACTATTCTATCATAAGAAAAGACAGGTCCCATAAAAAAGGGGGTGGAATAGCTCTCCTATACGCATCCTCATTATCAGTTACCCCCTATAACAAACCTATTCCACACTTTAAAAACGCTGAACTACTCCTCACCTTACTCCAAGTTAACCTACATAAACACATGTATAGCCTCAATCTACATCCCCTCCAGGGGAAAATATTTCTACACTTGAAGATATCCTCTCCTGGCTCTCCAATAATATTAACAATGAAACTATAATCTTAGGAGATATGAATATTAACTGGGCCTTCATTCAGTCTCATAAAAACCACCATAATATCAACCTCTACAATTTTTCACAGCTAATCAACACTGTGACATACCCATCAAAAAACATTTCTAGCGGCAGTATTCTAGATTGGATTCTAGTCTCTCATCCCCATTATTTCTTTGACAGTGGCACTCTTCCTGATCCTCTCAGTGACCACATACCCATCTTCACTCATCGACTCCCATCACTCCTGCATCACACCCATAATTATATTACTATCCGTAACCAAAAAAACTTTAACCCAACAACCTTTTTCAAACTCTCTAAAAGCAATTAACTGGAATTGTCTAAAAACATTATCTCTAGATAACGCAGTTTCCCATTTCAACTCAATATTCCTAAAACTACTTGATTCCCAGGCACCCTTAAGGACTAAAAGAATAAAAATTAAAACAGCCCCTTGGCTAACCAAAAGCACACTAGCATCTATGCAACACAGAGTTAAAGTCTGAGCACACTACCAGAAAAACAAATCCCCCCTAGTCCATAATGAATATAAAATACTTCGAAATAAGGTAAAAAAGCTCATAATCTCCGATCGACAAAATTACTTTTCCACACTCCAAAACAATAATAAATCAAACCGTCAGAAATTCTGAAAAGGTATCTCTACTCTCCTTAACCCCAGCAAACCAGATACCCCTACCCCAGACTTAAACGCTCTTGACCAAGATTTGGATACCCAATTTAACTCTTTTTTCATTGATTCTATTTCCAAATTAACATCATCTTTCTCTAACACCACTACATGCTCCAATACTCCCCCACCCTCCCCCCACCAGCTCTCTACCCTGCACTGCTACTACATCCTCGCTCCCATCTACTAACTCTCATCCCTCCTCTCCTTCTCCCACTCCAACTACTTCATTATCTTCTTCTGCCCCTAATTCCCCCTCTTCACACTCTCCTTTTTTCTCATTAAAACCTATACCCACTTCTACTATAAAGAAACTCCTTTTAAAACTGAAGCCATGCACTAATGATCCTGATAATATCCCTTCTTACTTTCTTAGCAAAGCTGCTGAAGCAATTGCCTACCCCATTAGCATTTTAATCAACCGTTCTATCCAAGAATGTATAGTACCTCAAATTTGGAAAAAGGCCTTTATCATACCTTTACATAAAGGTGGCAACAGCAACAATGTTACTAATTTCCGCCCCATCGCTATTCTGTCCCCCATCTCTAAACTCCTAGAAAAATGCATCCAACTACAACTCCTTCCACATCTCTTAGATAATCACCTACTAACTCCCACACAACACGGATTGAGACCAAATCATAGCACTATGACCGCCCTCCTCTCCTTCCTTGAAATTGTAAATAAAGCCCGTGACTCTGGCCAAATTGTTTCTACCCTACTACTCGACCTCTCCAAGGCCTTCGACACTATCTCCCACAGCCTGCTATTAACTAAACTCTCAAAACTTAACCTATCTCCCTCCTCTCTGAACTGGTTCTCCAGCTACTTATCTAACAGATCAAGCAGTCAAATGGAAAAAGGCTACCTCCTCATTTCTAAATACCCCTACTGGGGTACTCCAGGGCTCTATACTGGGTCCCCTTCTCTTTAATATATTTATAAAATGATTTCCGCAACTCTATCCCATTCTCAGATATCCAATACGCTGATGATTCTACTATTATTTGCTCTGCCACTTCTATCCTCTCACTCCTAAAACTGACTCAAGATGCCTTTACAGCCACTGAGCAATGGATGAAAACAAATCACCTAGCACTCAATGCCTCTAAAACTAAATTAATGTCATTTACCCCCTCTAAGGCAATGTCTTTCGATATAAACACATTCTCCATCACTAGTCAAAATAATGTACCTCTGGAACTGGTGTCAGAGACCAAGTTACTTGGGGTCCAAATTGATAGCCAGCTCAAATTCAACCCTCACCTACAGCTAAATATCAAAAAACCTCATCAAAAACTAGGTATGCTTTACCGACAATATCATTACCTCACACCTGCTACCAAAATCACCCTCTCTACTTCCTTTCTTATCCCCTCCCTTCTCTACGGAGCTCCACTCCTAAGTAATCTACAGTCCTCTCTAAAAACACAACTTTCCTCTTGCTACAACAAAATTGCCAAGTTCGCTACCAAGTACAAGTCCTCCACCCACCACTGTTCCTCTCGCCAAAAACTAAAATGGCTAGAGCTACCTAGTTATCTCGCATATATTCAACTAAATCTTGCACATAAGCTTATTTTCAACCCTTCCCTTTGTCCCTCCCTTTCATCAGCTTTTAAAATGCACCTTCCTGATAGAGTATTAAGGTCCAACAATCAAAATCTGTTAGAAGTATATAAACCAACTCGTCCCCCAGGAAAAAATCATCTGTCTTATGGCCTTGCACGCCTTTGGAACTCCCTACCACCTTCCATTCGCACTACCCACAACCATTTTATTTTTAAAAGATCTCTTCATTCACATCTTGTATCCCAGTTGGAATGCTCTTGCTCCCACCCCACATAACTTACTCTTGCAAATTCCATCTTCCTTCCTTTGTTTCCTCCTGCAACTCTCCTTGTTATTCACCCCTAACTCTTACATATTACTATTCCTATGATAATTGGAAATAATGCTCTAAGTCACACCTCGTAAGGGTTTGCTTCCGAATATGTTATTATGTCTCAAAATTTTCATGCTAAATTTCCTTTTAGTCTGTATTATCTATTAAATTCATCACTAGTCTGTATTCATTCTAGTTTTGATGTATTTACATGCAAATTATTTTTCTGTATCTTCACCCTTTGTATAAGAGTATAATTTGTGCAACTATTAAGAACAACCTATTGTAAGCTATTTAGTTTTGGAGCTTTTCTCCCCAGGACTCCATTGAAAATGGGTTCATTTGGCCCATTGGACTATCCTGGTGAACCAACTGCAAATAAATAAAAAAAATAAATAAAATAAATAAATAAATAAATAAATACATAAATAAATAAATAGACATTTACAGTGTAACTCAGGTGCTGTTAGTAAACCAGTATATCATTATAGATGGCATAGACATTTACAGTGTAACTCAGGTGCTGTTAGTAAACCAGTATATCATTATAGATGGCATAGACATTTACAGTGTAACTCAGGTGCTGTTAGTAAATCAGTATATCATTATAGATGGCATAGACATTTACAGTGTAACTCAGGTGCTGTTAGTAAATCAGTATATCATTATAGATGGCATAGACATTTACAGTGTAACTCAGGTACTGTTAGTAAACCAGTATATCATTGTAGATGGCATAGACATTTACAGTGTAACTCAGGTGCTGTTAGTAAACCAGTATATCATTGTAGATGGCATAGACATTTACAGTGTAACTCAGGTGCTGTTAGTACACCAGTATATCATTATAGATGGCATAGACATTTACAGTGTAACTCAGGTGCTGTTAGTAAATCAGTATATCATTATAGATGGCATAGACATTTACAGTGTAACTCAGGTGCTGTTAGTAAATCAGTATATCATTATAGATGGCATAGACATTTACAGTGTAACTCAGGTGCTGTTAGTAAACCAGTATATCATTATAGATGGCATAGACATTTACAGTGTAACTCAGGTGCTGTTAGTAAACCAGTATATCATTATAGATGGCATAGACATTTACAGTGCAACTCAGGTGCTGTTAGTAAACCAGTATATCATTATAGATGGCATAGACATTTACAGTGCAACTCAGGTGCTGTTAGTAAACCAGTATATCATTATAGATGGCATAGACATTTACAGTGTAACTCAGGTGCTGTTAGTAAACCAGTATATCATTATCAATGGCATAGACATTTACAGTGTAACTCAGGTGCTGTTAGTAAACCAGTATATCATTATAGATGGCATAGACATTTACAGTGTAACTCAGGTGCTGTTAGTAAACCAGTATATCATTATCGATGGCATAGACATTTACAGTGCAACTCAGGTGCTGTTAGTAAACCAGTATATCATTATCGATGGCATAGACATTTACAGTGTAACTCTGGTGCTGTTAGTAAACCAGTATATCATTATCGATGGCATAGACATTTACAGTGTAACTCAGGTGCTATTAGTAAACCAGTATATCATTATCGATGGCATAGACATTTACAGTGTAACTCAGGTGCTGTTAGTAAACCAGTATATCATTATCGATGGCATAGACATTTACAGTGTAACTCAGGTGCTGTTACTCCAACCTCTTCTTCCAAGTGGCTGGAAAGCTCAGGATGGCAACTCTGTAAGTCACTATAGTGGTGCATGCACTGCTCACAAAAAAAAAAGGATATGGCAGTGGCATTACATACCACTCTGGCAAGGCAAATGCTGGTATTCAGCTTATATTGGAGGACCCTCATATATGTCTCCTTACAGGTGCTCTCATTGGTCCTTGTGCAGCAAGTAAACAAAGATTTATGAGTCCTCGCTGCACCACCGGGGTGCCCACACACACACACACACGCACACACGCACACACACACACACACACACACACACACACACACACACACACACACACACACACACACATACACAGTGCCATCAGAAGCCATGGCCTTTCAGTAGGTCTCATTCCTGAGTATTTATGTCTGGTCTCAAGTGGTCACACCTGTTGTGTTTTTTTGTTATATGTTGTGGAACATCATAGTAGTACAACCTTTTGTGGGGTGTATACAAGTTAGCATGCAAAATGTTACGTGGGAAAGTGGCAGAAAGGTGTGTACATAAAAAAGTGCATGGACAATGTGGGTGAGGCTGACGTGTGAGATATTTGCTACTCAACTCCTCCATCAGCTGCTGTTGGAATCACTGGGGTCACTGACCTGCCCACACTTGCTCAGTGCACTCCGCAGGTGGTCATGTGGATGCACCACACTGACAGAGCCTCTTAGCATGGCTGTTTCCACAGATGTAACACACAGAAAGAGCGATTTAGTAAAGTTCATGAGTTAGGCCATCATTAGCTTAAGTAATATGCTCAGAGCCCTGAATTTACATGATATAAACCCTGCGTGTGGCCACAAGCATCAGTGCTCTGTCTATGATTACTGGCGGTAACTGAATATACTTCTTTGCCAAAGGTGCACAAACTGTGTGGGGCACAAAAGCCACACGCCTCAGTTATGAGGTGATCTTTTCCCTTAGCTGCTCCCCCTCTTGCAGGAGGCCAGCGCCTGTTTGCTGTATGACAGGAGTGGAACCATTTTTAAGCTAAAGCTGAAGTAATAAATGCACACGTCAGGTGCAGCAGTCAAAAGGGGAGCTTATCTAATGTACACATGTTAAGTGTGGCAATCAAAAGGGGCACTTATCTATGGTACTCATGTTAGGTGTGGCAATCAAAAGGGGCACTTATCTATGGTACCCATGTTAGGTGTGGCAATCAAAAGGGGCACTTATCTATGGTACCCATGTTAGGTGTGGCAATCAAAAGGGGCACTTATCTATGGTACCCATGTTAGGTGTGGCAATCAAAAGGGGCACTTATCTATGGTACCCATGTTAAGTGTGGCAATCAAAAGGGGCACTTATCTAAGGTACCCATGTTAGGTGTGGCAATCAAAAGGGGCACTTATCTAAGGTACCCATGTTAGGTGTGGCAATCAAAAGGGGCACTTATCTAAAGTACCGATGTTAAGTGTGGCAATCAAAAGGGGCACTTATCTAAAGTACCGATGTTAAGTGTGGCAATCAAAAGGGGCACTTATCTAAGGTACCCATGTTAAGTGTGGCAATCAAAAGGGGCACTTATCTAAGGTAAGCATGTTAGGTGCAGCAATCAAAAGGGGCACTTATCTAAAGTACCGATGTTAAGTGTGGCAATCAAAAGGGGCACTTATCTAAGGTAAGCATGTTAGGTGCAGCAATCAAAAGGGGCACTTATCTAAGGTAAGCATGTTAGGTGCAGCAATCAAAAGGGGCACTTATCTAAGGTACTGATGTTAAGTGTGGCAATCAAAAGGGGAGCTTATCTACGGTAAGCATGTTAGGTACGGTAATCAAAAGGGGCACTTATCTAAGGTCAAATGACTTGATGTGAATGACTAGTTCAACATTAACTTTGCAAAGTATAGATTTTGAAAATAATGTGTACTTCCATTGTTAAAATGATGTAAAAAGAATTGTTGCAGCTGTCAGATGTGTGTGCTCCTGATGCATGAGTCCATATATGGTTTTCTGCAGTAGAGTTATGCCATGATTAGTTTGGCTTCAGTCCTGCAGTTATTGCTGTATGGATGCTGTAATGGTAGTGCATGAGGAGACTTTTTTGGAGGGTGGGGACTTGGAAACAGCAGCAGTATGTATTGCAGCGGTACATAAATGCTAGTGGAGATGATTAAGGCATTTTATATATTTGCTCATTGTTATGTAACACACACACAAACTGAGCAGTGTAATCAGTTTGGGCAGTGACACCCCTGTAGGACAGAAAACTCAGAATAGACATGTGTGGTTGTATGGCACAACATGCAGGTACACATTCAGCACCCTCTCACAAGTGGGGTGCCTATACTCTCCCTGCAAGCAGGCTGCCCTTCTATGGGTTATGTAAATTTTGGTAACTGCAGTATATATATATATATATATATATATATATATATATATATATATATATATATATATATATGTATATGTGTGTGTGTGTGTGTGTGTGTGTGTGTGTGTGTGTGTATCCTTGTAGTAGGTGCTTTTGCCTACATTCTGATGCACCGAATGGCATGCCATATGCAAGGTAGGTCACAGACACACATTACACAGAGAAATGCTGTCAAAGCTGTTTGAATGGAGGCCCTTTCTTCCTGAACAACTGCTGACTGAACATAACATGTACACTGGATAACTTTTCTCCTTAAGAGGCGATGCGAAGGTTGCAATGTTGCAATGCTACAATACTACATGAACCGTGAATATGGTTAAGCAGGTATGTGTTACAAACTACATTATATATGTTGTAGAGAACTAGCAGCAGCACAGAGGACAGTAGCCAATATATGAAATGCAGCAGTGTATATATATCCTCACATACATTATTGTTTCTCCACACAGCATAATGCCTGCACATGAAAGAATCACCAAAGCAAGTTTTCCCTGTAGATATTGATGTCTTGTTGCACGCCGTCCATCCTCACAGTTGGTGAATGTTCGGTGTAGAAAAATCTGGTTGATCCCATTGCCTAGTGGGATGTGACGAATGACATCAATGCTCTTAGTGGCCAGGGCAGGGACTACCCATGGGTCAGACATCAGGCCACTGACATGTTCCATCCATAGAAAGAGCAGGTTGCATGTCTGACACAGGTGCTGAGGGCAACAGGAGGTGGTCTGTTGGCCAAATTATTTGTAACTGATGGAGGAGTCCCTCACCTCTCTGCATGGGGAATCACAGTACTGAATATCCCTCAGTAGGTGTTACATATTGGAGTAGAACTGTAGTGGGTTCCAAAAATCTTCATTAGAAATGCCCCAAGTATGTTTCTGTGATGTTTTGCTCACTGTATATTGGTAAATGTATACAGCACTACATATCACTACATGTAGTTTACTTGCTTATGTATTTATTTACATTTGCAGAACAAATACGTTGCGAGGGAAACAACCTTAAAACTTGCAATACTGTGCTATCTTCTCTCCCAACAGATGAGGAAACACAGTATTGTACGACCACCAGAACTTTAATTAGAAACAATAGTGCATGAAATAGCAATACACATGAATCGTTGAGTTAAGCGCTTTCACCTAATACAACAAAGGCTTCTTCAGAACTCATTCACAAAATAATATGCGCCATTTTAAATAAACTTTTTGGCGCCAATCTTGCCTAACTGCACTTGAATTTAAAGTGCCACTGTGCCTGTTAGTTCATATTAAATGTAAATAAAATAACTTTTGCAAATTTGTTCCGCTATACCTCCTTTGAAAAAATACAATTTACTACAAATAGATTAACATAAATGAATACATAATATTTCATGTAACTAATTCATTTAAATTACCCTTCCATTTTAAAATATGTTATAATGCATTACACTGATGTTGACAATACTAACAACTGGACTTAGTCTACCTAATTATAATAAAGATGTAATGAAAATATGCACTTCTAACTGACATTAATACTGTTTTTGTGTAGTATGTGTGAATGCTTGTTGCAAAAAATCAATTGTAAAAAATGTTGTTAATACATATAACAACTCAATACTTGTGAATATTGAAACTAACTATTGGACTCTGAATGTAATAACTATTTTTTGAACTCGAAATGTGTAAAGTTCATTGCTTGCTATTACATAATGTGCAAACTTGTCTATAAACTGCTATATACACAAATTAACTCCTGAATTACTTAAAACTTATGTTGAGCTTTGATTTCATCAATTATACATAATTTAAATTATTGTGAACAATAACATTGTAAAATGTTTAAAAAATTTTTTGTTGTTGTTTAAAAAGTTATTTTTTATTTTTTATTTGTATTTATTAATAATGTCTTTATGAATTATACATTAATGTAAATTAACTTATATGTTGATCCATACTAATAAATAGTCATTATTTAATGTTTTGTTAAAAAATATGTGTGTATGTAAAAAGACATTAAATAAATCTCAATGTTTAAATATTTTGTTAAAAAGATGTTTTAAAAAATGTTTTGAAAAAACCATTGTGTTTGTGAACAACTGTATATAGAAAAATAATAAGGGGTTGAAACATGCTAGAATATTGTGTGAATTGTGGGACCTAAATACATATTAACCTAATAGTGGCTTGATGGCAATGGTATCATTTAGTCCTGGTATTGTGGCAGCATCTGTGTATAGCTGCCACCAAATCTCTTTATAACTTAATCGTCCTTTGATGTTGCCCCCCTTCCAATCAGATTTCAAAACATTTTTTAAAACATCTTTTTAACAAAATATATTCACAAGTATTGAGTTGTTATATGTATTAACAACATTTTTTACAATTGATTTTTTGCAACAAGCATTCACACATACTACACAAAAACAGTATTAATGTCAGTTAGAAGTGCATATTTTCATTACATTTTTATTATAATTAGGTAGACTAAGTCCAGTTGTTAGTATTGTCAACATCAGTGTAATGCATTATAACATATTTTAAAATGGAAGGGTAATTTAAATGAATTAGTTACATGAAATATTATGTATTCATTTATGTTAATCTATTTGTAGTAAATTGTATTTTTTCAAAGGAGGTATAGCGGAACAAATTTGCAAAAGTTATTTTATTTACATTTAATATGAACTAACAGGCACAGTGGCACTTTAAATTCAAGTGCAGTTAGGCAAGATTGGCACCAAAAAGTTTATTTAAAATGGCGCATATTATTTTGTGAATGAGTTCTGAAGAAGCCTTTGTTGTATTAGGTGAAAGCGCTTAACTCAACGATTCATGTGTATTGCTATTTCATGCACTATTGTTTCTAATTAAAGTTCTGGTGGTCGTACAATACTGTATTTATTTACATTTGTTTAACAGGAAATTCCAACTGGACATGGGTCCTTTTTCAGTGGAGGCCCAGGGAGAAAAGTTCCACAGAACAATAAATGAGCAGCAGAGTACATGAAGAACAATTTCCTTCCACCAGACAAACTCTCGCCACTACCCATCTACTCCCCTCACTAATGTATGGCGCTCCTCTACTAACAAACTTATCTGTCTCTCTCTCCTCCAAACTGGAAGTCTGTTATAATAAGATTTCAAAATCTGCAACCAAAGCCAAATTCTCCTCCCATCATTGTACTGCCCTTCATTTGTTAAATGGGCTTGAACTCTCCAACCATCTAGACTATCTCCAAATTACTACAGCCCACAGACTAATTTTTCAACCAACTATGTGCCCAGCACTAACCATCTTATAACCTTACACCCTCAGAGAACTCTAAGATCTACTCACCAAAACCTAAACACTGTCCACAAACCCAGTCGTCCTGCTGGTCAGCTTCCGTTATCCTTTTCCTTAGCAAAAAAATGGAATTCTCTTCCTTCCTCTCTAAGGACTTGTGAAAACTATGAAAACTTCAAAACTCAGCTACACTCCTACCTTTCCTCGAACAGGAAATGCAGCTGCACTCTCTCCACCTAGCCTAATAATCAATCCACCCCTTAAACTCCCGTCTAACTCTGAGTAAAAGCTAACCTAACATAAATGTACATATTGTAAATAGCATACAAGCTAACCTAAAATATAAGTACATATTGTAAATAACATACAAGCTAACCTAACATAAATGTACATATTGTAAATAACATACAAGCTAACCTAACATAAATGTATATATTGTAAATAACATACAAGCTAACCTAAATATATATGTACATATTGTAAATAACATACAAGCTAACCTAACATAAATGTACATATTGTAAATAACATACAAGCTAACCTAAAATATATGTACATATTGTAAATAACATACAAGCTAACCTAAAATATATGTACATATTGTAAATAGCATACAAGCTAACCTAACATAAATGTACATATTGTAAATAACATAAAAGCTAACCTAAAATATATGTACATATTGTAAATAACATACAAGCTAACCTAACATAAATGTACATATTGTAAATAACATACAAGCTAACCTAACATAAATGTATATATTGTAAATAACATACAAGCTAACCTAAAATATATGTACATATTGTAAATAACATACAAGCTAACCTAACATAAATGTACATATTGTAAATAACATACAAGCTAACCTAAAATATATGTACATATTGTAAATAACATACAAGCTAACCTAACATAAATGTACATATTGTAAATAACATACAAGCTAACCTAACATAAATGTACATATTGTAAATAACATACAAGCTAACCTAACATAAATGTACATATTGTAAATAACATACAAGCGAACCTAAAATATATATACATATTGCAAATAATATACAAGCTAACCTAACATAAATGTACATATTTTAAATAACATACAAGCTAACCTAACATAAATGTACATATTGTAAATAACATACAAGCTAACCTAACATAAATGTACATATTGTAAATAGCATACAAGCTAACCTAAAATATAAGTACATATTGTAAATAACATACAAGCTAACCTAACATATATGTACATATTGTAAATAACATACAAGCTAACCTAACATAAATGTACATATTGTAAATAGCATACAAGCTAACCTAAAATATATGTACATATTGTAAATAACATACAAGCTAACCTAACATATATGTACATATTGTAAATAACATACAAGCTAACCTAACATATATGTACGTATTGTAAATAACATACAAGCTAACCTAACATATGTGTACATATTGTAAATAACATACAAGCTAACCTAACAAATGTACATATTGTAAATAACATACAAGCTTACCTAACGTATATGCACATATTGTAAATAACATACAAGCTAACCTAACATAAATGTACATATTGTAAATAACATACAAGCTAACCTAACGTATATGTACATATTGTAAATAGCATACAAGCTAACCTAAAATATAAGTACATATTGTAAATAACATACAAGCTAACCTAACATAAATGTACATATTGTAAATAACATACAAGCTAACCTAACATAAATGTACATATTGTAAATAACATACAAGCTAACCTAAAATATATGTACATATTGTAAATAACATACAAGCTAACCTAACATAAATGTACATATTGTAAATAACATACAAGCTAACCTAAAATATATATACATATTGCAAATAATATACAAGCTAACCTAACATAAATGTACATATTTTAAATAACATACAAGCTAACCTAACATAAATGTACATATTGTAAATAACATACAAGCTAACCTAACATAAATGTACATATTGTAAATAGCATACAAGCTAACCTAAAATATAAGTACATATTGTAAATAACATACAAGCTAACCTAACATATATGTACATATTGTAAATAACATACAAGCTAACCTAACATAAATGTACATATTGTAAATAGCATACAAGCTAACCTAAAATATATGTACATATTGTAAATAACATACAAGCTAACCTAACATATATGTACATATTGTAAATAACATACAAGCTAACCTAACATATATGTACATATTGTAAATAACATACAAGCTAACCTAACATATATGTACATATTGTAAATAACATACAAGCTAACCTAACATAAATGTACATATTGTAAATAACATACAAGCTAACCTAACATATATGTACATATTGTAAATAACATACAAGCTAACCTAACATATATGTACATATTGTAAATAACATACAAGCTAACCTAACATAAATGTACATATTGTAAATAACATACAAGCTAACCTAACATAAATGTACATATTGTAAATAACATACAAGCTAACCTAACATAAATGTACATGTTGTAAATAACATACAAGCTAACCTAACATAAATGTACATGTTGTAAATAACATACAAGCTAACCTAACATAAATGTACATGTTGTAAATAACATACAAGCTAACCTAACATAATTGTACATATTATAAATAACATACAAGCTAACCTAACATAAATGCACATATTGTAAATAGCATACAAGCTAACCTAAAATATAAGTACATATTGTAAATAACATACAAGCTAACCTAACATAAATGTACATATTGTAAATAACATACAAGCTAACCTAACATAAATGTACATATTGTAAACAACATACAAGCTAACCTAACATAAATGTACATATTGTAAATAACATGCAAGCTAACCTAACAAATGTACATACTGTAAATAACATATAAGCTAACCTAACGTATATGCACATATTGTAAATAACATACAAGCTAACCTAACATATATGTACATATTGTAAATAACATACAAGCTAACCTAACATAAATGTACATATTGTAAATAACATACAAGCTAACCTAACGTATATGTACATATTGTAAATAACATACAAGCTAACCTAACATAAATGTACATATTGTAAATAACATACAAGCTAACCTAACATAAATGTACATATTGTAAATAGCATACAAGCTAACCTAAAATATAAGTACATATTGTAAACAACATACAAGCTAACCTAACATAAATGTACATATTGTAAATAGCATACAAGCTAACCTAACATAAATGTACATGTTGTAAATAACATACAAGCTAACCTAACATAAATGTACATGTTGTAAATAACATACAAGCTAACCTAACACAAATGTACATATTGTAAATAGCATACAAGCTAACCTAAAATATAAGTACATATTGTAAATAACATACAAGCTAACCTAACATAAATGTACATATTGTATATAGCATACAAGCTAACCTAAAATATAAGTACATATTGTAAATAACATACAAGCTAACCTAACATAAATGTACATATTGTAAATAACATACAAGCTAACCTAACATAAATGTACATATTGTAAACAACATACAAGCTAACCTAACATAAATGTACATATTGTAAACAACATACAAGCTAACCTAACATAAATGTACATATTGTAAATAACATAATTGTACGCATTATAAATAACCCCTCCCACCATTTTTTCTTTTTTTCTCTCTTTTCCTTCTAAGTCTTTATTCTCCCTCTCAATTAAGTTACCACTGCCGTCCTAAATATTTAGGTAATATGTAACTAAAGAATTTATTCCTGTTCTCTAGCATAGAATGAAATTGTAATTGTGTCTTCTTTACTATGATTGTATATGTAACTAAACTATGTAATGCGGAGCTTTTCTCCCCGGGCTTCCATTGAAAACGAGCTCCCTGAGCCCAGTGGACCTCCCCGGTCATCAAACTGGAAATAAATAAATAATATACATACAATAGCAAATAATACATACTGCAGTAAACATTAGCTATACATACAATAATGAAACATAATAATGAACAGATATACCAATATCTATCTAGAGGCTAGGAATAAATGTAATATGTATACACAGATAGTACTAAGCTCAAATGGGTACTGTTCTAAACTCATATACCTAAATCCTATATACAAATATTGCACTAAACTCAAGCAGATATAAAGCAGAAGCTCCACACAAAGGTGGAACAAGCTAGAGGGGCTAATGGGATGGAAGGGGAAGATAGAGGAGTAAGACAGGAGACTGAGTGAGTAGTATACATGGTAGGGAGAGGAGGCTTGGTGTAAGTCAGTTGGATATGTATTTGGTGTTGAAATGAAGTGAGGTAGTTAAGCATTTTATAACAGGTCTGAGAGATTGAGTGAGGAGGAAAGGGGAGGGTAAAGGGTGAGCCAGAGCCTGCAGAGGAAGGAATGCAATGATCACATGGTGTGAGGCAGGGGAGGGGAGAGGAAGGGGAGGTAAAAGGGAGGGTTACTAGTCAGGATTGCTGCATGGGCATAACCAGAGACTTTTTAAGTAAGTTTTTAGTGCAGTCTTGAAGTGATTGCAAGAAGAGGGTGTGGTTATAGAGGGGGGAGATTGTTCCATAATCTGGATATGATGCAGGAGAATAGTGCTTCACCTGCAGAGTTCTTGGGTTTGGTCACTAGAAGCAGATTTTTGCTGTTGAAGCATAGAGGTCAAATGGATTAGTAAGGCTGGAGAAAATTTTGAAGGGATGGGACTTTAAGAGGATGGTTTACTAACTTGCGGGAGAGAGAGAGTTGATTCAGGTCAAGAAGTTGAGGGAGTTCAAGCCAGTCAAATTCTCTAAGTGAGATACAGTGGTGGCTGCGATAAGATGCACCAGTGGCAAATTTAGCAATTTTATTGTAGCAAGCCTTAAGTTTGTTTATGTCTGTTCATCTAATGTAGGTAACTATAGGAGAGGTGTAGAGTAAAGTGGAGATTAGGTTGGAATTGGCAGCAGAACTTCTGGCTGTCTTGGTGATGAATTGTTTGTTTCTGTACAATGCACCTAGTTTTTTGTGACCTTTTTGTGGTAAGAGAAATGTGAGTGTCAAATCTGAGATTGTTTTCAATTTCAACACCAAGTAGGTTGGCGTGTTCTGTTGGGGAGATGATGGTATTGTCATGCATATGGGACATGCAGTCCCTCAGGTCACCTCATACATTCTGTAATACACATACCATCACAGCAGAGCACTGAGGTGTTGGTGTCCTGAACATCAGAGCTTTAAACTACAAGACCCGCTAAGTTCTATTTTATTACATTGTACAGCTGTATGCAGTCACTGGGATTAAAGTACTGGTGGTGGATCTCATTTAACGACAGCATTTTCATTTGGTATCTTCACAGGTGACCTGTTATCCTCCACTCTGGATTAACTACTGCCCAATGTTTGAGACACCTCTGAGAAGGATGATCATGAAACCTTGATATGGTCAGGGGGCATGGCGACTATGTTAGATACAGACTACGGAATCCAGATTCCCTACTCATTATGCGGTCATGGCCTCTGTACCTCTGCAACCCATCCCACATACACAGGAAGACACTGACAGACAGGGAGTCACATACAGATCCAGCTGGGAGGGGATATCTCCTTCTATGGCACAATCCCCCTTGGTTGCTGCAAGCTTCATTGAGCACAAAGAGGACGGGGGTAGTCAGTGTGCAGGTGGTTATAGACACCACTTGTACTGGTCCACCTGAACCAGCTGTCTCAATGTCTGTGACCTAGCAAATGTGCAGGGCCATCATTGAGGGAATGGTTACCAACACCTCAGTGTTCTGCTGCAATGGTATGTGTATTACAGAATGTATGAGGTGACCTGAGGGACTGCATGTCCCATATGCATGACATACTGGGCATGGTCTATAGACAGCTTGTACTCCTGTGCTCACATCACACAATATACTGCCATGCACATGTCACATGGCTACTTCAATTCTGCATCCAGTGCTGAGTGCTGTCATGAGTGGGGAAAGCCTATGTCAGGCACCCAGATTGCCACTACATCGACCACAAAATCTAGTGTAGAGGAGGGTGTCGTCTGATAAAGATACTCACAATTTAAATGGGTGGAAAATTTTATTTTAACTTCAACCTATGAACAAAGACATGGAGCTTCTGTCACAGATACGTCTGGTAAAGGTCATCACTCTTATTGATGCAGCATGGCTACCTCTAGGTAAGGCTTTGTTAGCGTCTGTGATCCTTCCAGGAAAACAGGTTGGGAGGGTGGCCTAATAGTTAAAGTGTTTGCCTTACAAACACAAGGTGCAAGGTTCGAGTCTCACAAGGGATAATTGGCTAGGCTTAAAATGGCTCACAAGGGCAGTTAGCTTAGTACTAATCTATGAACAGGGGTGTGCATAGGATGCCTGAACATCTCCTGTGGGTGCTTGGCACCTAGCCATTTGAGCTCACCACAAGGCTGCAACATCTGCTTAGGTTGTGTTCCAGCAGGCACACATGCATGAATTTTTATTACCCACATACACACACGCACATGGTAACACTGCCTCTTTCCAAAGTAGTGTTCCTCAAGCCTTAAGCCCCCTCCCCCAACATCTTACACACACAGTAGAAAGTTTACCTCATGTACATTTACCTGTGGAAAACACTACACAGTGTGGCCCTCCCCCACCTGTGCAAATAATAATAGTAATAGTAATAGTAATAATAATAGTAATAATAATAATAATAGTAATAATAATAGTATTAATAATAATAATAATAATAATAATAATAATAATAGTAATAGCAATAGTAATAATAATAGTAATAATAATAATAGTAATAATAATAATAGTAGTAGTAATAATAATAATAATAATAATAGTAATAATAATAGTGATACTAATAATAGTAATAATAATAATAGTAATAGTAATAATAATAATAATAATAACAATAATAATAATAGTAATAATAATAGTAATAATCATAGTAATAATACTTGTGCTGTCATGCTCCCTGTACTTTGTTAATTGGGCAGCCTATGTCTGCTGCACAATATGACCATTCTATGCACAGGTGAGCACAGCATGGATATACTTTTGCTTGCATCACTTTTATTGTTCTGCATGTCCTTTAATTTGGTCCATAGTTATGAACCCATTGTTGCTTTGTAGCCACAGCTATGGCATACTCTGCCACCTTTGACATGGTCCTCTCCTGCTGTATCCTCATCACTCTCACATTCTCCTGCCTGGTGTCACGGGATATGTTCCTCCTGAATGTATACTCCCTGCTGTAACTCTTTCTTCAATACTATGTCATGTTAACATAGCAGAGATATACTGCTCTAAATGTTGTGGTATGGTGTTGTGGATATACTGCTCTACATACTGTGGTATGGTATTGCAGACATATGCTCTACATGTGGTATGGTATCGCGAATATACTACTCTACATGCTGTGTTATGGTGTCATGGATATACTGCTCTACATGTGGTATGGTGTTGTGGATATACTGCTCTATATACAGTGGTATGTTGTCACAGATATACTGCTCTACGTGCTGTGGTATGGTGTCATGGCTATACTACTCTACATACTGTGGTATGGTGTTGCAGATATACTGCTCTACATGCCATGGTATGGTGTCATTGATATACTCCTCTACATTCCGTGGTATGGTGCCATGGATTTACTGCTCTACATGCTGTGGTATGGTGTCACAGATATACTGTGCTACGTATTGTGGTATGATGTTGTGGATATACTGCTCTACAAGCTGAGGTATGGTGCCACAGACATACTGCTCTACATGCTGTGGTATGGTGTAGTGAATATACTGCTCTACATGCTGTGGTATGGTATCACAGAAATATGCTCTACTTGTGGTATGGTGTCGCGGATATACTGCTCTACATGCTGTGGTATGGTGTCGCAGATATACTGCTGTACATGCTGTGGTTTGGTGTCATGCATTTACTGCTCTGCATGCTGTGGTATGGTATCTCGGATATATTGCTCTACATACTGTGGTATGGTGTCGCTGATATACTGCTCTACAAGCTGTGGTATGGTATCACAGAAATATGCTCTACATTATGTGGTATGGTGTCTCAGATATACTGCTCTACATGCTGTGGCATGGTGTCGCAGATATACTGTTATACATGCTGTGGTATGGTGTCATGGATATACTGGTTTTACATGCTGTGATATGGCGTTGCATATATACTGCTGTACATGCTGTAGTATGGTGTCACGGATATACTGCTCTACATGCTGTGGTATGGTGTTGCAGATATACTGCTGAACAAGCTGTGGTATGGTGTCATGTATTTACTGCTCTGCATGCTGTGGTATGGTGTCACAGATATATTGCTGTACATGCTGTGGTATGGGGTTGCATTTATAATGCTCTACATGCTGTAGTATGGTGTTGTGGATATACTGCTCTGCATACTGTGGTATTGTATTGCGGACATATGCTCTACATGCTGTGGTATGGTATCGTGGATATACTGCTGTACATACTGTGGTATGGTGTCATGGATATACTGCTGTACATGCTGTGGTATGGTGTCACAGATATATTGCCTTTTTTAATTTCTCCAAGTTTTTTGGGTTTCTAATACTATGGACCCCATTCCTAAGTCAAAGTACGATTAAAGTTCATAAAATTTTTATTGTTTCAGTCTTTGATGTCAGCCAGTAGTGCTCTTCGCAGGACCGCAGTGTGCCCAGTAATGACTAATTCTGCAGATCGTACGGGGTTACATGTATTAGTAACTATCTAAATACGATTGTAAATTCTTTTTTATAAGACCCATTACTCCTACTACTATTGGAACTGTCTGAGTATCTTTCTTCCACATTGCTCTTCTTTCTGCCTGCAGATCCTAATATTTTATGATTTTATGTCTCTGTACGCAGGGCACTGTAGTCACTGGGTGTGGCGATTTCAGTGATCAATGCTACTCTTGTCTTGTTTTCTTAGAGCACTACATCCAGTTTTCTAGCATCTGTCTTTTGAACTGTTGGTAATGGATGATCCCATGTGATGTAACTTCTTCATTTTCTATGATGGTTTGTGGTTCATGTTTCCAGTGTTTTCAGCCACTTCAATACCATAATATTTGCACAACCCCCAGTGCAACAGTGTCGCCACATTATTATGCCTTTCAGCAGACAGTCCTTCTGCCATTAGTATGTCCCAGCCAGCAATGATGTGTGCAGCTGTTTCCAATTCAGTTTTACAAAACTTACATTTGTCTGTTTCTCCCACATGTTCAATGGACTTTATAAACCAACATGTATGCAGCCCACTATCTTGGGCCGCAAATATTAACTTTTCATCTCTTGGTTTGAATTTGCCTCTCCTTAACCATTCCTGTGTTCATTTCTGATCAACATGAGGTTCTTCCAGAAGCTTCCTATACTTGCAGCTATATTTATGCATTTTCCACATTTCTTGCCTTCTCATCTGATCCTTCACCTTATATTCTTTCTTTTGTTTTTCGCACATTCAGTTGCTGCCTGATTTTTATCTACTTCTGGTTTGATTTCCATTCCTGCTTGACGCCAGTAAGCTTCTGATAGATTAAGCAGAGAAGTCATCTTAGATTTATTCTTCTCATGTATCAAAACTTTCACTACATTTGGGTCTTGTGAGGTCAGCAGATGTGTGGAGTCCCACGACTGCAGATCTGTACATGTAATCAATTTCAAGGAGGCCCATCCCTCCTTCAGAATGGGGAATATATAACTTTGGAATGCACTGATTTTTATAAATCATTTGGTGAGCATGAAACATCCTTCTTGTTTTCCTATCTAATCTGTCCAACCCGTTTTTGGGGCCAGTCAATCACTCCAAAACTGTAAGCTGGGACAGGAAGAGCAAATTGGTTTCTAGCTTGGATTTTGTTCCTAGATGTCAACACTGTTTTCAGGATTAATTTAAGTTTTCTGAAGTATTCCTTACTAAGTTTTTTTTGCATTTATTCAAGTTTTATTGTTGATCCTTCATCAATTCCCCAGTATTTATACACTCCTTCTTGCTCAAGCTCTTTTAAATCACATTCTTGTCCCAAACTGATGTATTCCTGGTGCTGCAGTTTTCCTGCTTTAAAGGTTGCTTTTACACATTTATCAAGACCAAATCACATTCTTATATCATCTGAAAAAGTTTTTACAACTTGCAATTGTGCTTTCAGTTCCGCATCTGATGACCTATACAGTTTTAAATCATCGACAAAAAGAAGGTGAGAATTCTTTACACTTTGTTGTTTTCTGGGAGCCAGATTATAGCCATGACCTAAGCTGTCAAGTAAACAGTTTAATGGATTAAAGGCAAAGCAGAATAGTAATGGTGACAGGGAGTCACCCCAGAATATCCCTCTTTGAATTTTTATCCCTGGAATAACAATTTGTCCTTTATCATGGCTTAATTGCAAAGTGGTCTGTCACTATTTCATGGCCACTGTAATGTAGTCGATCAGTATGGGGTGCATCTTATACATTTTTATGCTCTCTTTTACCCATGAATGTGGGATACTATCAAATGCTTTTCTGTAGTCAATCCAAGACATATTTAGATTCTTCCATTTTTTACAGTTCTCCACTATGACTTTATTTAACAAATGATCCTTTGTTCCATATGACTTTCTTTTATTGCCCTTTTGTTCTACTGCCATAATTGAGTTTTCTTCTCAATGGCTATAAACTCTGTCAGCATCAATTCCCGTGTATAGTTTATATGTCGTCGGAAGGCAAGTTTATTGGTCTATAATTTTTAGGGTAGCTTGCAGGTTCACTGTTAAGTAGGAGCATTGTTTTTCCTGTTAGCCAGGTTGGTGGCTGTTCATGGTGTGCATATAAATAGTTCTTACTCATGGCTAAATGTTCATGCAAAGATGTTAATACTTTTAACCAGAAGTTAGGTACTGTATCTGGGCCTGGGGTTTTACAGTTAGCGGCTTTTCTTAACTTTGTTTCAATCTCTCTGGCTGTTACTCCATCCCATTTCATATCCGGTACCTTTAAACTTTTTATTCTTTCTTTTACTTCTATCCATTTAGCAGCTTTGTTATGTTCCACAGTATCTTCATAAATATTTCTCCAAAATGTATCTATTTCTTCTTTTTTTGGTGGTCTTCCAATTCCTTTTACCATGACAAGACATGGACAGATATATCAAGATCAATGAGAGACACAGACTGCAGAAGGTTAATAAAACCCCAAAAGTCAGAAGCTGATAAAGCAAATGAACACAGTAATTATGACTGTCCATAGAGATCCGTGTGATATAACAGAAGTAAACAGAATATATTACTGTGCTGCTAAACTAATAACTGATAAAGTTCTACCACAAGAACACAGGGTAGTGAGGGAAAGGAAGGAGAAAAACAGAGTACCATCATGGAAATATCGAATAGAGAAAATGATAAAGCAATTAAGGCAAGACGTGTCACTGTTAGAAGACTGTGGAAGAGGGAACAGATCAACAAAAATACTAAGAAAGACAGATGTGATAAAAGCAACGCGCAGTATTAGAACAGACCAGGATCTATCATGCACTATTGCAAATAAGAAATTAAAAATCTTAGCACAGGCAGAAAAACTTAGAAGCTAAAAAGATAAATATAAATGAAAAGTGCAAAATAAGCAAATTATTGATGACCCAGAAAGGTTTTACAGAGAATTGGGAAACAAGATAAAATCAAGCAATTCTTCTCTTAGCTCATTTTCTTCTAAACTGAGAGCACATCCGTTGTTTTCCAGTTACAACGGGCATTCTGTAGAAGTTTCTACAGCATCTTCCTGTGGCACATTCTCTTCAATTTCATCCGGTGTCATCTGTTCTGTCATATGGGAACTCACTGGCCTATCACTCCTCAACATTGACTGCATCAGAGTTTCCACAGTTTCCTGTTTTTTTCCTTCCTGTCTAGCTTCAAGTGAACATTTATACTGGTTTGCTGTAGAAGGCTCCAAATTATCTTCATATGGCACCTGACCAATTGCTTCCTGTTCCACTGGTTTCCCCTTAATTCGGATATCTATTACTCTATCCTGTTGTGGTGCTGAATTAGATTTTCTACACTGAATCTTTCACTTCGCAGGTACTCTTTTTCTTTAACTTCTCCATTACTAATCTCCTTTTCTACTTTTCCTCTTTGTCTTCTTATTTTTTTGTATTGTAAAGTTTTCCATGTCCAGATTCCTTTGTTTGTATTTCTCTTCAAATATCTTTGGTGCTGCTCTTTTTGTACTGATTAGTTTTGCTTTCTCCTGTGCATAAATATTACACCATATTAAATCTCTTTTTCTTTCCCATGCCCATATTTCATCTTGAGATATTTCCTGATCTTCCTGTTTCTCCCTAATTTGGGGACTCACTCCATCCAGCTGTGATGTAACCTGTGTTAGACCTTCTACGTCGAATCCTTCACTTCGCAGGCACTCCATAACTTCCAACTTGTATTTTTTTAACTTCTGCTTTACTGATCTTTTTTACATTCCATCTTTGTGATATTTTTTTTTATTGTAAAATTTTCCATATCCGGATGCCTTTGCCTGTATTTCTCTTCAAATATATTGGGGCTGCCTGCTTTACATTAATTAATTTGGCTTTCTCAATTTGCATAAATATTGCACCATATAAAATCTTTATATATGGTATTGTGGTAATCTGTGGTATAGTATTGCAGATATACTGCTCTGCATGCTGTGGTATGGTATCACAGATATACTGCTCTACATGCTGTGGTATGGTGTCACAGATATACTGCTCTACATGCTGTGGTATGGTGTCATGGATATATTATTGTATATACTGTGGTATGGTGTCATGGATATATTGCTGTATATGCTGTGGTATGGTGTCACGGATATACTGCAGTACATGCTGTGGTATGGTGTCACGGATATACTGCTGTACATACTGTGGTATGGTGTCACAGATATACTGCTCTACATGCTGTGGTATGGTGTCACAGATATACTGCTCTACATGCTGTGGTATGGTATCATGGATATATTGCTGTATATGCTGTGGTATGGTGTTATGGATATATTGCAGTACATGTTGTGGTATGGTGTCACGGATATACTGCAGTACCTGCTGTGGTATGGTGTCACGGATATACTGCTGTACATACTGTGGTATGGTGTGACAGATATACTGCTCTACATGCTGTGGTATGGTGTCACAGATATGCTGCTGCACATACTGTGGTATGGTGTCACAGATATACTGCTCTACATGCTGTGGTATGGTGTCACAGATATACTGCTCTACATGCTGTGGTATGGTATCATGGATATATTGCTGTATATGCTGTGGTATGGTGTTATGGATATATTGCAGTACATGCTGTGGTATGGTGTCACGGATATACTGCAGTACATGCTGTGGTATGGTGTCACGGATATACTGCTGTACATACTGTGGTATGGTGTGACAGATATACTGCTCTACATGCTGTGGCATGGTGTCACAGATATGCTGCTGTACATACTGTGGTATGGTGTCATGGATATACTACTGTACATGCTGTGGTATGGTGTCACAGATATGTGGTATGGTGTCACAGAAATATTGCTCTACATGGAGTGGCATGGTGTCGTGGATATACTGCTCTATGTGCTGTGGTATGGTGTCATGGATATACTGCTCTATGTGCTATGGTATTGTGTCACAGATATACTCCTCTACATGCTGTGGTTTGGTGTCATGGATATACTGCCCTGCATGTGGTATGGTGTCGCAGATATACTGCTCTGCAAGCTGTTGTATGGTGTCATGGATATACTGTTCTACATGCTGTGGTATGGTATCGCGGACACAGTGGTGGCTGGTGACTTCAAATTAATAGGGGGCTACAGGAGGCAGCTGAATGGGTGGGGCCAATGGGAAGGGGTGTGGCCCTCTATAAAGGGGTGGAGCTATGCTCAAAACCACAACAACTGGAACTTTAATTAAATACGCTGCCCTGGGTGCCAAACCATCATTATGAAAGTCCAATCAAGACAAAATGAAGTGTAGAAGAAAAAAAAAATATTCCAATGCATTGGCTACATGACAGCTTACTTAATATCTAAATGGAAACAAAAAGGTTGTGAGGCATGAAAACATAAATTACTTTTTAAATACATTACGGGAATGCCAATCAAAATCAAGTATAAGAAAAACATGCAGCACTAAACTCAAACCACTTCTCCTTGCACTGCAGTTCTAATTATAATTTATATTCAGCTTTATAAAATTACCAAATAACATGCTGAAAGTAGCAATATCTGTGATACCCCCACTTGTAAAAATGTTTCTTATCCAAAAAGACCTGCTGCATGAAAACTATCTACTTGTTTCATGAGGAAGACATGATCAAAGTAAAAAATGAGCAGCAAACAAGAAACAAGCGCAAGATAAGTTTCTTAAAGGATTACTGCGCACGTTATGGATCACACCATAACTAATAGATTGGCATTCTGTTTAGTTTATGGGTAAAGCCTACAAAGATGACTGCAAGTCTCCAACAAATGTAATGAGCTTCTGAAAATACCGTAATCCTGTCCTTTATTACAAATACTGTCATATGCATTTCAATGCTTAAGGATTATACGTTATCTAGTTATGTAAATATTCTCTGCATGGCAACAACGAAAAGGCTTTCAATGTTGGTAATTCTTTAACAGCATGCTTATTAAAGCTTACTTGCATCTTACAATCTCTGACAAGCTTACCTGATGGTCATTAAAGCATTGCTACTTAAACACAGAGCGAAAGAGCACTGCGACAGCACACATTTTCTGAATAATAAGAAGCATAAATCAACAGTATAAAAATATGACAGAAAACCAGAACATTATGCAAAATCAAGGACAGATGAAAAGCCACGGCCGTACTTGTGTCTACCTTGAATGGGAGAATACTCTGCACACTTTCACTGCATAATTGCTCCTTGCCTTGCTTGGACACATCAAGAGTCACTACATGGGGGAGTGGGGTGCAACAAGTAATTCACAATTTGAAATGTCTCTAGCTGACGGTGATGGCTCTGACACTCATACCTCACAACCTCAGAGCAAGAAATCTGGACAAAGCCATACATAGAAGTGGGTCACAGGCCCAAAAATAAGGACAGTTTTTAAATATTGCTCTTATAAACTTAGAAAGTAGTAGGTCTTACATTAGCATGAATTTTCTGAAGGGTATGAAATCTGAAACTCAAATATCTACCATTATTTTCTAACTTCAGTCTTTAATGATTTGCCACTAATTTGCCAGAAAACCGCAATTTTATGAAAAATGGACCAAAATGTCATGCAAAAATATTAAATTGCCACACAATACAGCTGGGAGCCTGTCAAAGAAGGTGCACCTTTTTAATATTAGCACTGTTAACTTGCATTTCTGAAATAAAAGTAATGTATAACACTGATCATTACAGTTATTTATAATTGTAAACCCTCTACGTTTTCTTCCAAAATTGCTATTTTACAGAGGGATTATTAAGGGGAGAGCAACATTTTGAGCCAAAATTGGGGACAGTTGAGAGGTTTAGATATTCCTAATTCTATAAAGCGATTTATTTGTATGTACCTCTCAACCTCTTAATGCAGGAAATCTGGACAAGGCCGAATATATTGGGGGAACATACAAACAGTACTGAAAATTGCTCTTGTATAAACTTAAGACAGTTGATAGAATAACAGGTCTTGTTTTAGCATGCATTTTTCTGAAGGTTATGATGTCTGAAACTTAATGTCTGTCATTATTTAGTAACTTCATTCCTAAATGATTTGCCAGAAAAGCACATATTTTATGAGGAACAAACCAAAAATAAGAAGCAAAAACCTATTCATTCTGCAAAAATCTGGACAGTTGAAAGGTATAGCTCAGCCAGGGCTGTCTGAGTTTGCTGCCCTTCCCCCCTCACAAAATCATGGTTGAATGGAGCCTCCCCCGTAGCCATTCCAATGTCCCATTCCTTGGTTATTTCACCCCATTTGCCATAAACACTAATGTGCATACTGCTTTACTTCTGCAATGACTTGGATTTCATTTTACATTTTACAGCACAAACACTAATAAATATCTGCTAAACAAAATAATGCAGTCTCACAATGAAAATAGACTTAGCATTAAAACTTCTCTGCCCTTGAAACTCACATGCATTGAAACAGCATTGAAACCCACATTCAAAGAAAATACATTTTGCCAGTGGCAGATAAAGATTAATTCTGGGCTGTTTTCATGCCATAGGCCCCTTGCACATGAAACATACACGTGCTCTTTGATACACCTTCCTGGTTGTATTTAAATATATTCCTTGTACAATACAGTCTAGTTGTTAGAGGGCGTTTTAAATGTATTGTTTTGAAAATTTTTCCAGTAAACAATGAAACAAAATGCATGCACCAATAATGACAAAACTGCCCAATTCAGAACATTTCCATCATAAAA
This sequence comes from Protopterus annectens, assembly GCF_019279795.1. Lineage (NCBI taxonomy): Eukaryota > Metazoa > Chordata > Ceratodontiformes > Protopteridae > Protopterus > Protopterus annectens. Next base: position 312,970,490 of record NC_056744.1, read on the forward strand.
GTCTACTCAAACTTCTACAGTTCACCAGTATCAGTAAATATGCACAATCTCTGAAGTAGCAAAAGTCATCTAAATAATTCCACATTAAAGAAATCTGTAATTAATGAAGAGGTTGCTGCTAGCAAACAGCTTTATATTTCATTGTTTCATCTACAAATAAAGTGCCTGTTGCCCTTGAGGAATAAATTGCCTATGTTGCATTAAAAAAATGATAAGCTAGTAATATCGCAATAGGGAATGGATGGCAAACTGATAGGTTCATAGTTACTAGGTATCTTCGCCAAAAAGGACTGCAGCATCCACCCCCCCCCCTTTGCAACTCAGTACAGTATCAGTAATGCATTTACTTACTGTGGGTGTAAAACCCACAGCCTTCTGCATCAAAAGCAAGTACACTACATGTTGTGCTGTTAACAACACAAGCAGACTCACCATAAGCAGCACTAAACTTTTGTTCCCCTGCAGCTCTCAGCTCCTTGTAAAATCTACTCAACACTCAGCTGTATCTATGAACTTTGCAGCACAAGAAATCTGGAAAACACCAACATTTATTGGGGGGGGGGGAGACAAAAGCCCAAAAACCAGGGACACATTTTAATCATTGCTTGTATAATGTTGGAAAGTTGCTAGAATAAAATGCCATGTTACTACCATACATTTCACTGCCAAGTTTTTAATCCAGGACCCTGTGAAAAACAGTCAGAGGAACATACCACTATGATAAATCAGCTGTTTTGTGAAAGAGAGGAAAACTGAAACGTAAATGGCTACCATTTAGTGAATTCAGTTCTCACCATAGCTCTCAACCTCTTAGAAAATAAACACCTGGACAAAGCCAGTAATAGGGGAATACAGCTCCCAAACATATTCAGTGAATTCAGTTCTCACCATAGCTCTCAACCTTAGCACAAAAAAACCTGGATGAGGCCAATAATTGGGGAATACAGTCCAAAACATAGGGACAAATTTCAAATATCCATCTTATAAACTTAGAAAATTGCTAGAATAAAGGGTTTTGTGTTACCATGTACTTTCTGAAGAATATGAAGTCTGAAATTCAAATGCCTGTCATTTTTGTTTATTTAACATTTGTTAACCAGGAAAGTCTGACTTGGAACAAAAGACAATTTTCAACACAGGCCCAGAGAGAAACACTCCAGACTCATGTCTTTGTAAGATGAGAGGACATGCAGACTCCACACACAGGGCACCCCAACCAAGAAGCAAACCAAAGAAGCTGTAGCTGTCAGGCAACAATGCTACCACTGACTGTGTAAGGAAACAAAAATACAGAGACCACAGATTTTTATGAGGAACAGAACAGAACAAATATGAGGCAAAAATCTGCGTTAAGATGGGAGGACATGCAGACTCCACACAGAAAGCACCCCAGCCAAGAATCAAACCAGAGAGGCTGCAACTGTCAGGCAGCAATGCTGTCCCTGCACCACTGACTGTGCAAAAAAAATACAGAAACCACAGATCTTATGAGAAACAGAACAATACAAATATGAGGCAAAAAAAGTTTGTCATCAATCATATAACGCTACTCTTCCTCATAAGTCCATATCCAAAGAGATTCTTGGGTAACACATTGCTAGTGACAAAAAGCCTATAATCATTTTCAACAGATTCCAAGTTACAGTCTGAATATAGCAAATAAAATTTTACATTGCAAGAATTACAAAACTGGTTTACCAAAAATAGCTACACAGCAAACTCTAAAGTCAAGCAAATAAACCAGTACTACACAATTAAACAGGTTAGAGGAATAAATACCTAACAGAACAAAGACAAATTCAGGTGCTCAGAATAAATGAAATGATGATACGTTAAGCTTTCTGAAGCCCTTTAGAGGGAACTGATCAGATCGCAGACATCTCCTATTTTATGCATTAATGACATTAAACAATATATAAAAAAAGCAACAAAAAGATAGCGACCAAGGAATAAATGCTCCTAAGACTTGAAGAACACTGAATAATAAAAAATAAAAAGTATAGGAGCAAACCTAGGCTGGTAATATGTAACAACATATAAAAACAGCAGTCCAAAGAGCTGTATCAAGCAGAAAACTCCGTTTGTTATAAATCCACACAGGAAATTCATGAACCATGGAATTTATTGGGAAACAATAGGCAAGCACTTTCACCCTTCTGGGCTTCCTCAGACCTTTATACATTTTTATTAAAACTGAGGTCAATATATGCAAATTGAAACATGACATCACTTCCTATTCTAAATTTAAAAAGATATTTCATTACTAAAACATATAAAATTTAATTACATATATAATCTAATAAAAATAATCAGAGCAATATAAAATCTAGAGGGATAAGTACCAAGTAGGCTGTATATAAAATGCATCTTATTGATAACAAAGCATACAAAGTTACCTAACAATAAGCCTCCTATTTTTGAGAATAGGTTTCAGGGGAATCTTGTCATTTAATCCAGACCATCGATCTGCTCTAAATCTGATGATCCATTTTAGTTCCATCCTCTCAGTGTAGTTCTGTACATCCCCACCTCTAATACTGGAAGTGTTGATTTGTATAACCTGAAACCTAAAACTATGCTGGTAATTGGTTTCTAAAACATGTTTAGATAGGGCATTACAAGTTGAATGTATATGTATGTGATAAAGATGTTCCCTAGTTCTCTCACGTAGCCGTCTGTCCGTTTTACCTACGTAAAACGCCGGACAGGCTATACATGTGGCTAAGTAAGTAACATGTTGCGTATTGCAGTAAGCATGTACCTGAAACCTAAAACAATGAGATGTGGAAGGATGCATAAAACAAGCACCACTTTCTAGATATTCACAGAAGTTACAATGGTTGCATGGTAAAGTGCCAGTGGTGAAATTATCATTCACATTCCTATTTGATACCCTGGGATAATAAGTTCAATTTATTCTTATATATATGTTTAGGCAACAATACTGCCACTGACTGTAAGGAAACAAAAATACAGAAACCACAGATCTTATGAGAAACAGAACAGAACAAATATGAGGCAAAAAAAAAAGTTTGTCATCAATCATATAAAGCCACTCTTCCTTATAAGTCCATTTCCAAAGAGATTCTTGGGTAACACATTGCTAGTGACAAAAAGCCTATAATAATTTTCAACAGATTCCAAGTTATGGTCTGAATATAACAAATAAAATTTTACATTGCAAGAGTTACAAAACTGGTTTAGCAAAAATAGCTACACAGAAAAATCTAAAGTCAAGCAAATAAACCAGTACTACACAATTAAACATGTTAGAGGAATAAATACCTAACAGAACACAAACAAATTCAGGTGCTCAGAATAAATAAAATGGCAATATCCTAAGCTTTCTGAAGCCCTTTAGAGTGAACTGATCATATGGCAGACATCTCCTATTTTACTTATACAAGTCACAAATGCATTAATGACATTAAAAAGTATATAAAAAGATACTTAAAAAAATAAGAAAAATAGCACACACAAATAAAACTTGCTCATGTACTTATCAAGTAAAAAAGTATGCAAAAGATTAAGAAAATGAACTTGGATTTTAAGTAACATAACAACAAAGGAAATAATATACAGCAAGGATCTGTCTAAATTAATTACACACTGTAATACAAAATCAACTAATGTACAAAATGATAAAGTATGGTATTCACATGTCTGTTATGTCTGCCACAAGTCTGTCAACACTAAGGGATAAGGAACAAAATAAAAGCTTACAGGTCAGAAACCCCTATTCCTATGAATACCTGTACATCTACTAAATGAAGAATATGCAATGTACTCCTTACTGTGTGTATTAGGGCAGGCTTAAGACTCAGAAATACCCATAATGCATTTCATCCACCAGAAGTGTCCCCTTCCAAGTAATTATCACTCAGACCTCCAGCCAGTCCTGACTGCAGCAGTCAGCATTAACTTGTGCATCTCCAGCCCTGCCACCATACTGGAAGTAAACAATACTTTTAGATCCCCCTCCCATCCTATTGCACCAATTGATATACCCACCTCAGCCTTGCAGAAAAAATCCCCCTCCCTAGCACCCCTTTGTATCCTACTAGTAATCAAAGTTTACCACATCCTTCAATAACCACATAGTGTCCCCTGCCTGCACACAGACATCAGTGATCAGGTCCCATCCATTCATAGCACATATACCTTGTATACCTTGTTAAACAACAGTTTGCATACCTGTCTACTTCTCAAATACAAAGCCTGACTATTGCTTCTCTGTCACACCTCTCTCGACAGACATACACACACATACACTAGAATATCCAACGGAGCACCCACGCAAGCTAAAGGTAAAATCCACCAACGGCAACGGAGCTCACCTGCTGTAGAATATCCAGTGTAACGGAGCATGTACTAAATCCAAGTCACCCCAAATCCAGCTCCAAGTCACCCATGCAGTGAAATTCAAATCCAGCCCGCGAGAGCTCAAAACTCACCTCACCTCTCTCCTGATTGGTCCAGCCTGCAGACAAAGCAGTCTGGAGCTCCTGTGTTCTGTGCAGTCATCACCGCATAGACTTCTGGGCATCTGCAGGGCAGAGATGCCATCCCCTCTATCCGGACTGCTGACAAAGCAGTCTAGAGTTCTGTCTGAGTTTCCAGTCTGTGTGCGCATGCACGAAGTTTCGTGACTAGCGATTTTAAATGGTTTTATTTTGTTTTCTTTTCTTTACTTTTTTGTTTGTTTTCTTTTTGTTTTCTAGGTGGGGGGCTTCAGTCCAGCAGTTCTATATTACGAGCCGCCCCTGCATGGACATATGCTCTACATGCTGTGGTATGGTATCGATATACTGCTCTACTTGTGGTATGTTGTCACAGATATACTGCTCTACATGCTGTGGTATGATATTGTGGATATACTGCTGTACATGTTGCGGTATGGTGTCGCAGATATACTGCTCTACATGCTGTGATATGGTATCACAGACATATGCTCTACATGCTGTGGTATGGTATGGTGGATATACTGCTATACATGCTGTGGTATGGTGTTGCAGATATACTGCTCTACATGCTGTGGTATGGTGACACAGATATACTGCTATACATGCTGTGGTATGGTGTTGCAGATATACTGCTCTACATGCTGTGGTATGGTGTCACAGATATACTGCTATACATGCTGTGGTATGGTGTTGCAGATATACTGCTCTACATGCTGTGGTATGGTGTCATGGATATACTGCTCTACATGCTGTGGTATGGTATCGCGGACATATGCTCAACATGCTATGGTATGGTATCGCAGATATGCTGCTCTACATACTGAGGTAGGGTGTCTCCGATATACTGCTCTACATGCTGTGGTATGGTGTTGTGGAGTTATGCTCTACATGCTTTTCTATGGTATCACGGATATACTGCTCTACATACTGTGGTAGGGTGTCACAGATATACTGCTCTACATGCTGTGGTATGGTGTCGTGGATATACTGCTCTACATGCTGTGGTATGTGTCACTGATATACTGCTGTACATGCTGTGGTATGGTGTCGTGGATATACTGCTCTACATGCTGTGGTATGTGTCGCAGATATACTGCTCTACATGCTGTGGTGTGGTGTCACAGTATACTGCTCTACATCCTGTGGTATGGTGCCATGGATATACTACTGTACATGTTGTGGTATGGTATCACAGACATATGCTCTACATGCTGTGGTATGGTGTCACAGATATACTGCTGTACATGCTGTGGTATGGTGTTGCAGATACACTCCTCTACATACTGTGGCATGGTGTAGCAGATATACTGCTCTACATGCTGTGGTATGGTGTCACAGATATACTGCTCTACATGCTGTGGTATGGTGTTGTGGATATACTCCCCTACATGCTGTGGTATGGTGTCACGGATATACTGCTGTACATGCTGTGGTATGGTGTTGCGGATATACTGCTCTACATGCTGTGGTATGGTGTCACTGTTATACTGCTGTACATGCTGTGGTATGGTGTTGCGGATATACTGCTCTACATGCTGTGGTATGGTGTCACAGATATACTGCTGTACATGCTGTGGTATGGTGTTGCGGATATACTGCTCTACATGCTGTGGTATGGTGTCACAGATATACTGCTCTACATGCTGTGGTATGGTGTTGTGGATATACTCCCCTGCATGCTGTGGTATGGTGTCACGGATATACTGCTATACATGCTGTGGTATGGTGTTGCGGATATACTGCTCTACATGCTGTGGTATGGTGTCACAGATATACTGCTGTACATGCTGTGGTATGGTGTTGCGGATATACTGCTATACATGCTGTGGTATGGTGTTGCGGATATACTGCTCTACATGCTGTGGTATGGTGTCACGGATATACTGCTGTACATGCTGTGGTATGGTGTTGCGGATATACTGCTCTACATGCTGTGGTATGGTGTCACTGTTTTACTGCTGTACATGCTGTGGTATAGTGTCGCAGATACACTCCTCTACATACTGTGGCATGGTGTAGCAGATATACTGCTCTACATGCTGTGGCATGGTGTCATGGATATATTCCTCTACATGCTGTGGTATGGTGTTATGGATATACTGCTCTACATACTGTGGTATGGTGTCGCAGAAGTGGTGTAGTACTATTGAGGCAGATACCTGGGATGCCCAAACTGTGCCCCCTATTGGCCACTGTAATGTCCCTGTAGATAGTATTCTCAAACGCAAATAGACGTTGGTGTCCACAGGGGTGAGTACTGCCTGTCCCCCACAGGCCTGCAGATGAGGGCAACCTGCTGTCCAGCTCCTGCAGTGTGACTCTATCCATGTGACAATAGTGAACAGTTTCAGGGTTATGAGGGAGGCATACCTCTCAACTGTCCAGATTCTTGGAGAATGTTCAGATTTTTACCTCATATTTTTGGTCAGTGCCTCATAAAATTTGTGTCTTTCTGGCAAAGCATTGAGGATTGATGTGAATAAATAATACTAACTAAGGACAGATATTTGAGTTTCAGACTTCGTATCACTCAGAACACAGATAATAATGCAACACGTCTTACTCTAACAACTTTCTAAGTTTAAAGAACAATATTTAAAATCTGCCCCTATTTTAGGTCTTTCTCCCCACATTATTTTTGGATTTATCCAGATATGTTGCACTGAGAGGCTGAGAGGCATGGAGGGTTATGAACTGTTAAAAGCAGGTAGATGACGTTGCGTCTCTGAGAGTAGTGACACATGCGTGCAGTCTGTTATATATAACTTCATGCAGCATATTTCAGCAGACCAGAATGATCACTTTTATTGTAATCGAGTATACGTGCAGACAGACTACATGTTGGCACTATTCACATTGGCACTATCCACGCTGGCACTTAAAAAATACCAAGACAGTGCAAGAGAATCCAGGATACACCTAATTTGTCAGGATCCATCTTGAAACACTATGGATTCCATTTCTAAAGAAATAATAGTGTACAAAACGCTAAATATTTTCCCTTTTTACACTTCTCCCTTCTTAGTTACATATACAGGGTTGTTAATGCTACACCTAGCACAGACATCATTCATTCTCCTCCTGTAACTCCATGATTTTATGGTAGTCATTCGGTCATTCGCTCCGGAGCTCGTGTATCCAGTTGTGAAATATATAATATATATATATAAATGTTTCTGAATTGCTCTGCATATTTTTTAACCTCATTTGCATCCACAGAGTCCCTCATTTTAACTCATTCACTCCAATGGAGCTCAGGAAGTTTGCACTGTATCTTCCAGTGGGCGGAACCTAAAGCTTCTGACAGAATCAAATTATGTCCTCACATTTCAAATAAATGGTCATATCTCTGGAACCATAGGGGGTATGAAAGACACATGAATGGCTGATCCTTCAACACAAACTATTTTTAGTATTCTTTAGACTATTGGTCTTAAATATAAGTCACGTTAAACACAGTAACTATTATGTTTGTAATATTTTATAAACATCTTACAATATCTCAGGAACCACCCAAGTTACAAACATACTATCAGCAACACTTTATTCATCTAGCTGAAGGCTTTCATATGAGGCTAAGGAGTTCTGTCTGTGATACTAGGTTGTTGAGATATTTAGAAAAATGTGAAAATTATATCTATATAAATTAATATCATAAAAACAACTGTCAATATATCTTCACTTGCACTAGACAGAGGTCAAATATTAATGCAGTTGAGTTTGCCATTGTGTAAGCTTTATGATGAAATCTTTTAAAACCTTGTACATAGCATGGTTTTGGAATTATTGGTGCAAATATGAACAAGCAATATTTGACTTCTAGAGGTGTCAGTAGGAGTTAACTGCAGATGCACCTGGAGGCATCACTTGGATTTAACTGCTGCTCTTTAATGTGGTATTATACCACTAATAGCAGATAATGTGAGCTCAGCCTCCACTGCTCATGCTCACTGTATCTATGAACCACACACACCCTGCATGTGGCCACTCACTGCTCATGCTCACTGTGTCTATGAATCACACATGCTCTGCATGTGGCCACTCACTGCTCATGCTCACTTTATCTATGAATCACACACACCCTGCATGTGGCCACTCACTGCTCATGCTCACTTTATCTATGAATCACACACACCCTACATATGGCCACTCACTGCTCATGCTCATTATATCTATGAACCACACACAGCCTGCATGTGGCCACTCACTGCTCATGCTCACTGTACCTATGAATCACACATGCTCTGCATGTGGCCATTCACTACTCATGTTCAATGTATCTATGAATCACACACACCCTGCATGTGGCCACTCACTGCTCATGCTCACTGAATGTATGAATCACACACGCCTGGGCATGTGGCCACTCACTGCTCATGCTCACTGTATCTATGAATCACACACACCCTGCATGTGGCCACTCACTGCTCATGCTCACTGTATCTATGAATGACACAAACTCTGCATGTGGCCACTCACTGCTCATGCTCACTGTATCTATGAATCACACACACCTTGCATGTGGTCACTCACTGCTCATGCTCACTGTATCTATGAATCACACACACCTTGCATGTGGCCACTCACTGCTCATGCTCACTGTATCTATGAATCACGCACACTGTGCATGTGGCCACTCACTGCTCATGCTCACTGTATCTATGAGTCACACAAACCCTGCATGTGGCCACTCACTGCTCATGCTCACAGTATCTATGAATCACACACACACTGTGCATGTGGCCACTCACTGCTCATGCTCACTGTATCTATGAATCACACACACCTTGCATGTGGCCACTCACTGCTCATGTTCACTGTATCTGTGAGTCACACAAACCCTGCATGTGGCCACTCACTGCTCATGCTCACTGTATCTATGAATCACACACACCGTGCATGTGGCAACTTGTCAATCACATTTACCAGCTGTAATGAGGAGAATGTTTTTGATTCGCAGGGCTGGGTATAGAAAAAGAGACTTATTGCAGTCAGTGCAGCTAAATTCAGAGCTGCAGTACCTTTAGCTACACTTGATATAACGTAAGCATGTTAAGTCCTAGAACAAGAATTTCAGTGTAGAACTTCACATAGGTTAGGAGACACTAGCTTATTTATTGCCCAGATTAGTCCTATTAGGCTTATGACCCGTTTTCAGGGGAGATCTGAGGTGGTATTTATATTACTAGCAGAAATTTAACCAGGTCATCAAGCTACTTCCCCTATTCCTTTTGACATGTGCCACAGGATCTTTA